>NC_142161.1:12891749-13121749 GCF_024610735.1 Ursus americanus
GCTTTGTACTTATTATATATTAATTATATTACTTTCCTCTAAAATACAATGTGGTAGATTCCTGAAATACTTTTTCCTGGATTAAGAGATTTTCAGTTGAAGGAAATGGTCAGAAAACTCACAGCATTTTTATGTCTCTGTAATGCACGGAGTCTCAGATGAATTTATATGCTTAAGTAATACAGATGAAAATTGTATCAGCCTTTTCCCCCTTTTTGCCTTAACTGCCAAGAAACCTGGAGCCACTATAATCAGCTCATCTCAGGTGCCTGTTAACATCTAACCTGTGCTCCCGACGGTCTCGCTTGTGTTTTCATCCCTAATTGGGTTTAGTTCTGAAAGCTGTATCATATCCCTTTAGAAGTCAGTAGCATACGAACTCTTTATAAATTGAGTAATGCTGAAAATATATTAACTTTACTAAGGTTTTATAGCTAATTTACAGTTGCCTACACTCGTAATGCATGATTGAATTAATGACAATCCTGTAACAAAAACACTAATGACATTTGTTTTTAACGTTTCCTTTAGACTATAATCATGGGGATTGTAGAGGGAGTTAAGCTTTAGACCTAATGTCTTTCGTTTCTTCCACTTTTATGACTCTGAGGTAAAAACTTTTATTTTTATTTTTTTGTTCTGATCAAGAACAAGAAGTTTTCTCTGCTGCAGGTCTCTAAAAGTGGAAGTTAATGTTCTAAAATGTATGTACACGTTGCGACTATGTATATAGCTCAAAAGCATAAAACGCAAAATATATTACATTTCAACATACTTGTTATCCTGCATTCCGGTTGACTGTAGAGAACCTCTAGTCATGTCTATCTGTTTTTGATGCCTCTACAGAATAACTGCCCAGCATCCTCTGCCCAACCAATCAGAATGTAGGAAAATCTACAGATATGACGGAATCTACTGTGAATCTACCTACCAGAAGTATGTTGAAATCTTTGTGAGTCTTCCTTCTGGCTCGTGCATCAGTGCTTGTGGTTGCCAGCTATTCAGAAATATCCTTGTATTGAAACCTTATATTTCTCTAATATAGTGGGGGAAAAAAAAAAAACCAAACCAAACAAAAACAACCAACAAAATTTGCCTTTGAAATCCAGACAGAAAAAAAATGTTTATTCTTTTGAAATTGTGGTCTAAAAGTTTTTAAAAATGACTATATTAAAGCTCTTAGGTAAGCTTCTTTATATTGCAATAAACAAGTACTTATATGCAAGAAAATCTCGGCAAAATACATTGCACAGGTGCTACGCATCTTAGGGATTTGAAAGGTGTGTTATGTATAAATTAGCTGTCACTTTTTTTCAATCCTGTAATGGAATGATGAGTTGTAATTTGCATAATCCTTTAAGAAGTCAAATTATACTGTCATGTAGCAGACTTAACATGCTAGCTAAGATTTCAGAGCTTTGCAGCTAATTACTATGTACCTTACAGGACAGTTAAATTGAAGTTGAGTCCTCTGCCTTTGCTGCCATTTGCTTTGTCCATTACTTAACAGAATCTGTGCTGTTGGTAATGAGGTGGTGTTACTATCACTGGAGTAAACACTCTGCTCTGGGAAGGAAAGGCATTTTAATGTATCAGAGCTTGACTTGTGTTGCTTTTGCTAAGAAGGAAGTTGTTGTTTTTTTAAAACAAGAGTCTAAATTGGAGTCTCCCCAAAAGGATAACATTTATGCTTTCCATAAAAGTTATGGAATATTGATTGAAGCAATAGTAACCTTTAATTAAATAAGTTATTCTATAGAAAATGTAAAGTAAGGTAAACATAGTTCCACTGAAGGCATGAGACTTTCCGGGTGGACTTTGCAAATATACTTTGGTGTGCTTTTTGTCTTCAAACTCTCCTTTTGTAGTGGAGTTCCATTTTTGAAAAAAAAAATACCCTTTTTCCTTAAAAATCCTTTCTGAGTACAAGCTGGTGAGTTCTACTTTCATTTACTCCTCCCATTGGCTGTCCTGAATTTTCTTTCATGGTTTCCATTTTACAATCAGCAAATTCTAGAGCCAGTGAAGGCTGCTTTCTAAAAAGGAGACAAAATGGAAACCTGATGGAGCTGGGACTCTTCTCTGTATCTTTGCTACTTATTTTTCTCTGGCTTTATTTCTTGATATTCTGTTGCCTCGATAGTGTTATTGTTTTCAACAGAATTGGTGTACTTATAATGCAAAATTGTTACTGATTATTTTTTTAAACGTCTTGTTTTCTGTGAGTCATCCTTATTGTGGCTCTCGGTGGTCAGGTTTCTGTAACTTGCTAGTGATTCTGTGGCTTTGTTGTGATTCATGGATACTTCGAAGAAGCCTTTTGCTGTATCAGAAGGGGGATCCTTTAAGGACCATCTGAAAGCAGCAGTTGACTGTTGACCATTCAAGTAATTGGAGACCAACAGCCAACTGTTGTTCATTTGTAATTAAGCCAATTTCACGTGTCTGAAATTACTATCAGCCTAGAGGCGGAGGCTTGTCAGTTTAAAGCCAGGAGCCTGCATGAGGTCAGTAGGAATTCAGTCCACAGCAAGGCTGTCTTTCGAGCTGTAGGTATCATCTCGAGGGCTGGCTTTTTTCTTTTTTTTTAAAAGAATTTGTGTTATTTGTAGTCAAGGTAGACACAGTAGGCTGCACAGCTGTGACTGCCAGGGAAAGTCACTAGGGGGATATTCATAACAAGGAAATATTGGCAAATAAATGATGAAGAAGGGGAGGAAATCCCCAAGATGTTAAATTGGAGCACTGTCACTGAGATGATTAATGGTGTTGTGTATTTTAGTGAAGACGCTTATCTGGATTGTCTTGAAACTATAGTGTACATTTAATAGCACCTATAAAAAAAAAAAAAAGCATGTGGTGCACGAACACCCTGAAGAGAAAAGTCCATGGACTCGGATTTTATTTTCCTGAGTGAGTACTTTCTTCAACTTAGTCTTTGGCTTCTGGGTATTAGAAAGCTGGTGTTAACGTTTGTTACATGGAAGTATGTATATTTTATGTAATACTAGTCGGCATTTATGTAGCTCCCATTCCTACAAGGTTGAAAATGTTCTTGTGAAAAAGCTGGGTACTTTTCCAACACTCTTGAGGGGTGAATGTTATTAATAATAGGGAAATGGTGATT
This sequence comes from Ursus americanus, assembly GCF_024610735.1. Taxonomy (NCBI): domain Eukaryota; kingdom Metazoa; phylum Chordata; class Mammalia; order Carnivora; family Ursidae; genus Ursus; species Ursus americanus. The sequence continues at coordinate 12,894,877 of NC_142161.1, forward strand.
GCTCAGATTTGCCTAGTTTTTCTGGGCAGATGGGCAGGGGTGGCCATAGGGCTACAGAAAATGAAGGACCAAACTTTCATCAATAATGCGGTTAGTTCTCTTTCAATTTCTGGTGAAGGGGTGGTTGTCCTGGAAGGAGGTCTAGCTTTCAGTTTTAAGCCATGAATATCCCGATTCTATGTACTTATCGCTTGCTTTCGGGGGTCTTTTATCAGTGATGGCAGGTGCTTTGTTGGGCGGTTACTTAACCTTCTTGGGTCTCAAAAATTACTACTAGACATAGGGATAGGTACAGGCTGAAGGCATATAGTTCTATCTTCAGTGAACTTAGTCTATTTCAGCACTAGTTTTCAATTTTGCAGGCTCTACCCAAATAGTGGGATAGAGTCCATTTTAGTGGATCAAGATCAGAATTAAAAAAAAAGAATCGAGAATTTTAGTGCTTTGTACTTAAAGTAAAATTTATTTTGTGAGGCTTCTGTTTTTGTTATGTTTGTGTAACTATATAAAACGTGTGTTCATGGGGGGAGCCCTGAGGTAGAACGTTTGTGTTTTACACCCAAAAAAGATTGAAAGCCTCTGTAATAGAGTTGCTAGGTAAGTGTATAAACATAATAATGCATGGGTGTTACATCATTGTGTGGATACAGTGGATTCTAAAGAAAGAAATGGTGAGGAATGAAATGGCTGCCCTATCCGGTCTCTCCTATCAGAATGTGCTGGTGCCGCCTTGCATGGGCCCTTGAGAATCGATTGTATGCTCATCTTTCCCATCCTGTGATCCCTGCCCTCATGTTAGTAACTGGAAATTGGGCAAAGTATTTGCACTATGGAAATTGGAAAATGCTGCAAATTAGGTGCCCTCCTGTCCCCAACGAGTTGTTAAATATTTACCAGCACGTCACGGGTCTCGATCCTTCCAACTGTAATCCTCTGGTTTTATAATGGTGAATTTTCCTACTTTTTAAAACATGTGAGATTTAAATGGTGGGAGTTATTAAACAATTTTAGTAATGAAAACTTAAAGTATGCAGGAAAATAAAACCTGTGGTTAATTCAAAATATAATTTAGAATTTTAAAATGGTAGGTATCCTAACTTCTTACATTAAATGCTTATGACATGGCTGACTTAAAACTTTGTAATCGGCGATCATTTTTTGGCAAAGGGTAGGAAAGCAGGGTTTTCAAAAACACTAACCATATAGTAAATATTTGAGAAGTTTTGTGTTAAGCAAACATTTTGGTAAGAACCAAAACTTAAAGAATTCAGACCTCTTTCTCCATTTTAAGCTGTCTTTAGTTTTGCAGTAATGTCTCTGGGTTTTAGTGAAATCATCTGTAAAATCATTGATTTGATTGGGAGATGTCACAGTTCTTTCCAATTACAATTGTCTTTTTTGTTTTTTGTTTTTCACACAGAAAAGTAAAAGCAGTGTGGAGAGTCTTAAAAAAAGAGAGAGAGAGAGATGCTCCCTCCATAATAACTATGAGAACTTTAAACTTCTAAATAAAGGCTAGAGAATATTTGAGTTGGTGGAAAGGAAATTTCCATGGAAGTTGATGGGATTTTACCACAAAATACAGTGGCAATCACCTGTGTTGATAGGTGATCGTGAGTAAGGGTAACTGGGAAGGAGTAAACTCAGCAAGGTCCTCATAGCCTCCAAGTTTGTCACAGTTTGGCCATGTGGTTGGCACTTCTGTAGCTGTGTTCAAGAACGATGATCTCACTAATATTTAGAGAAGATGGATGGGGAGACTGGAGCTTAAAGGACTACTGTTCAGTGAGCACAGGCTATACTGTTGCAATAGTTCCTGCAGGACCCATTTTGAACAAAGGGCTTTCACCCAGAGTTCCTTGTCTCTAAGTATAACCAAGATTGAGAAGGTGTTTGTCATTGACTAGACAGTTGTCACCTAAAGAGAAGGGGCCATTGGCAACATTGTGAGGGTTGTTTCCTGCCTCTCTAAGCCCCTTTACCTCCATGAAATTGATGCCACCTGGATACCTGGTTAGCGTTTCATGCCCAAGCCTCTACCCACGAGGCATTTTTGTCCATACCCTTCATTGCCTATCAGGTGTTGTTAACTGATAGTTACTCTTCTCAGGGCCATTTGCATTTTAATAAGCAACTCTGAGTGAAAGAATTCAAGCAAAAGTGGAGTTATTCTCCAATGGAATAATTTCAGCACCACAACGGGTATTGGAGAGATTAATTTCAGGCTGGAAAGGGAGAGGTGATCTCTTCTTCCTTTCCTGAAAAGCAGCAACGCAGAATGAGGGTGTTCTCCTGCTCAGCATAGTGTTAAGGCTGGCTTTGGCCAAGAGGCATGGGTTTGGAAATGGGCAAATCCAGACTACAAAGAGAGAAGGAATTAACATGGTCTGGGGACAAGAGGAGGAGAATGAGTGAAGAAGGAACTCACCAGTCTCCATCAGCTGTGTTGTGCCAGACATAGTGCTAACCACTTGCACGTGTTATCCCAATTAAGGAGAACAAGACAGGTTCCTTGTCAGGCAGGCTGCTGGGGGGATAGATGGTCACCTGTGCTGATGGGGAGGGAAAGGTCAAGGAGGCTCCAGCAGCAGCAGCAGTAGTGAATTCTTCTGGCTGTTTAACCTGATTGATTGATTGCAATTATACAGCCTCCCCACCCCCATGCCATTGGAATAATTTATGCCAGTTGTGTTTGGATCAGTAAATAACAAAGAAGTGAGAAAAGAGAAATATACAATGAACTTCATAAAGAGCTCTAATAGAATCTGCATGTTAAACAGACATTGAACTTTGTAGCAAGAACTGCTTCAAGCCTTTCAACGTCCAAATGAATTCTAATTTCCACATCATGCCTTTCAGACCTCAGCATGGTTTCTGGTGGTTTCTCCCAGTTAATTTTAGCATCACACCAATGATTTTGCCCGTAAATGACTTGAAGTGGTGGTAGATCTTGGTAATGTGGATGGTATATTATTTAGGGCTAATGCCAGGCTAGCTCAAAAAGGAGCTAATTTATTCATTCATTTAACAACTATATTTTGATCTTCACCCACGGGTCAGGTCCTATTCTGCATAAAGTGACTTAGAGGTGAGTAAGGAAGCCTCTGCCCTGCAAAAGCCCAGAAGACTGATGTGAACAAGTAATTGGGATTCTGTGTAAGAGGTATCTCCAGGGAGGAGTGCAAACAATGGAAGTGGTCCGTGAAAGGGTTGTTATTATTTTTAACAATCGAGGTGCGCCCTGCCGTCTTGATGGTGGAAGAGATTTTGATTTGGGGTAGAGGTGCTTGAGGTAGTGATTTGGGCCAAAAGACCGGTATTTCTGGCGTAGCAAATTGCAAAGGGCATACGTCAGGAGTAGAGGGCAGGATAAGGGTGACAGGACTTCAGTTTGGAGAAGGGGAAACCGAGGCATTGGGGTGGACTGCCATCCTGGGAGAGAGCCCTGCAGGAGCTTTCAGGAAAAGAAGAATGTGGCAGGGACAGCGAGTCAGTGAACAGCTCTCCAAGTTGCTTCACCCTCAGGCAGGAAACCCCTGGGAGTGGCTCACCCGCTCAGCCTTTCCTCTTTGTTGGGAAACTCTGTGTGTGTGTGTGTGTGTGTGTGTGTGTGTGTGTGTGTGTACGTGTACGTACGTACGTGTATGCGTGCTTTCCTTGGAGAAGGTGCAGTCCTGCTGGGTTTGTAATTTTGAAGTTACTTTTGACTTACAAACCTCTTGCAGGACTCTACCAGTATGAAATCCAGTTTGGGACCTGTCCACACGCTCACTGCTTTTCCCATCTTGAGGTGTTCCATATTTGGCCTTTCTCCTTCCAGACCACTTGTAACTCAAGATAAACTAATGGTGAGTGTAAAAATGGACAGGCACAGGAGGCTTGATTTAAAATGAAAGAATATTAATTGGCTTTACCCGAGTGTTTATTTTCATCATGAGAGAAGAGCCTGCCTCGATTTTTAAAAATAATTGGCTACTGACACACCTGCAGTATGTAGGAGAACGCTCTAGAAATTTGAGAAGAGAAGGCAAAGGTCAAGGTGAGAGGAATAGAGCGACAATGAACCTTTTGTAGGCATGCTGTTGAACTACAGTGTCCAGAATCGCTCACGGTGGTTTCAGAGAGAGACAGGGAGACGAATGTGCTTGTGCCCAGATCTTAAAATAATACAGCAAGCTTCGTTAGACATAAACTATGGTTTTAATAAGTTCTTAAGAACAGCTTGTTCTGTGTGGTGATGGGAGTTCCGTGTAGATGTGTCTTGAGTGAGTTTTTGGACTTCGGTTATGTATTAGAGTGGAAGCATTATGCTTTTAGTCTTTGCAAGCAACATATTTTAAGGGATCCCTAAGTCTGCACAATAGTATTTCATCTCTGGTAGAGGTTGTTAAACCTCCTGGAAATGGACCGGAGTTTGATCCTCACCACATAATGATGAGATCTGGAATCGTGGCTGTTAACTCTTACTGCTTCTGTTTTCTCACTTCTGAAATGGAGGAAAAAAGAAAATGATCTCATAGCTGTTCTGAGAATCAGTGGGCTAACTAATGTCTTGACATTTTTTAAATCTTCACAATAAGTTTAGGTTCTAGGTAGGATTATTACCACCATTTTACAGATAATAGGGTCTTACAGAGCTGGAACAGCTCACTTGAGGTTAAGCAGGTAGGATAAGGTAAAATTTAGTTTGGCCACACCAAACTGTCACTCACTGGCTCGCATCTGCTCTCCCATCCCCTTACCTGTTCTTGTAAGTTAAGTTTTATTAGAATACAACGATACCCATCCCCTTACACATTGTCTGCGACTGCGTTTGTGTTTCAGTGGCAGAGCTGAGTGGTGCTGACAGAGACCATATGGTCTACCCCGTCTCAAATGTTTACTGTGTGGCCCTTGGCAGAAAGTTTGACCCTTGCGTTAAACCTCAGTCTGTTTGACTGAGAGCCTAAGGCCCACACCACAAAAACACTTACTATGGTGCTTGGCATTTGGTAAGTACCCATTGAATGAATTCTGCTGTGTTCCTCACTTAAGGTCCAACTGCTCATATCAAAGCACTACCGTCTGCAAAATGGAAATAATGAACATTCAGCTTCTAGTAGGATAAGCCACTATGGCTATGGAAATACTGAATTCTTAAAGGAACACATCCTAAATTGTCTTATATCTGCCGTTTATTACTGTGCTTTATATAATAGAGATGCAAGAAGAATTTCCATCTTCCTAGCAATCAAAGTACAGTACATCATTAAAGGGAATAATTGTGAACTTCAGTGAATATTCAGAATCTGGTCAATTAACCTCATGCAACAGAAAATTTCATGTTCTTTGGAAATCTAAGAAAATAAAATCTTCCTCAAGAAAAAGTGTGGAATTGCCACTTAATTTTTGAGCAATACATTATACTATATAAGCAGTGTGCTTACAGTAGGAGGAATGCAATAGGACCCACCTTTTTTAATTAAGACTTATAATTTATAGATTTTGTAAGATTTTAAAGATTTTTAAAAGACTTTACAGATTTATAATACTTTCTTAAATAGTCTACCCAATAAGGAAGTGATGAGATTATGATTTCAACTTAACCCTGCTCAGAACTTTTATTTCCATGCAGGTCTATTATTGATTCTGGGAGCTCCCTATCCTCTGCTCAGTAAATGGCCTCAGGTTTGGGTTTCTGTTCCTTTGGAGCTGAGGGAGCCACACTGTGTGTCCCATCAGCTTGCATTGAGGGATAATCTGGAGATTTCCTTTGACTAAGCCCAGTGCCATGGCTCTGGGTTGGTGAATTGGGGCGGGGGGGTTCCTACATTAGTTCTTTTTTCACTTGGAATAGCTGAATATTCTCTTTTTGAGAATACAGCTATAATACATTTTCATTCTGGAACATTTGGAAAATGCGGATAAACATAGAGAAAAACATGAATGTCTTCTGTAATGGTACCACCCATAGACAGCCACTGTTCACGGCTTGGTGTTTATCGTTATATAGAACTGTGTTGATAGGCGTGTCAACTCTGACAGATAGGTATCTACATATGTAGGCATTTTCTTGTGGATTCATGCTGAAGTTGTCTGAGCAGGGAAACTTCTGGCAACAAGTGTTCTAACTTGTATACAAGCAGCTTATTTGAGGGAAACTGTAAGCTGCATGGTCACCTTCCATCTAGAAACTGTTTTGCAGAGATTTCCTTTCGTGTTTTTTTTTTTTTTTTCCTGTTGAAGTTTGTATCTCTTTTCTCAACTTTTCATCACTTTCTTAGGAATTTAAATTCTTGTGCTTGGAAGACAAAACAAACAAAGCAACAATAAACAAGAACTCTGGCAAGAACCAGTGATCTTAGTGGCATTAGTGATTGAGATTTTCAGCAGAAAAATCCCTCCCTACCACCTCAATTTTTTTTTTTTTAATCTGGTACTTCATTCTTAGAAATTGTTTTGAAAGAGCATGAAGCTAAGGCTGAGATGGGTGTGTGGGTTATAGTAACAGAGCTTTTTAAGATTGTGTCATGTACGTGTATGAGAAGAAGTAACTGCTGGATGATGAGGTGGAGTTTTCTGGTCGCCTTACAAACTCTGACGTGCCACGTCAGCTGCATCGTTCTTGAGGGTGCTTCTAAAGTGAATTCTATTTACTGTGTTCAGCACGGAGATATTTTGATCTAGTTTTCAAAGCAGAGAGAAGTCTGGGTCCTGGGAGGATTTTGTTTGAATGGCCAACATGTAAGGAAAGCATTCTTGGGTGATTTTTTTTTTTTTTTTTCCTCCCCATTGTCAAACTTGAGACCTTTGTTATTCACTTAGCAGGGTGAGGATTCTTTGGAATTGACTGTTTGAGATTTATATGATTTAAATAGACGATCCCCGTATCTTTTTTAAAACCCAATTGCCCTTCCCTCCTTCCCCATCAGCCCAGTTATAAAGAATCTCTGCAATAAATAGTAAATGCAGTAGGATTTCTATATTAGGCGATGTAGCGAGCGTCACTCTTTGCTTTTTCTTACTAGGTACCAACGAGGAGAGTCCGGCTTCTTGCACTAGCAGCTGTCCTCCCTTGCATTTTAATGAACATAAGTTTTCATAACAGCATCATTTTCTTGACCATTGCATGTCAGTGGTGCTCAGGGTGAATCAGAGCCAATTGCTTGCCTTGGCCTTGAAACCAGGAGGTACACGGTCTTCTTGATGATTCTCCTCTTCCATTCTTCAACTCCACTAACAAAACTGTTTTAGGGGTGAAATCGAGTGTCTGGTACCGTCAGGCATGGAGCCTGCTGTCTTGGATGCTTTAGACACCAGCTAGATTTCCTGGTGAAGAAATTTGCAGTAATTATGGAGAGGTCTTTGCTCACTTCCAGGGAAGGAGCTTGTTTTTCTAGGGACTACCTAACTGCTTGATGGCCTGAAAGGGGAAAAATAAGCAACGAGCTCTGATTCTCATCCCCCTGGAAAAATTAATCATGTGTCCTAAGTCGTGAATTAGTAACAGTGAAAGCAGTCACATTCATGTCACCATGTTTTTTAAAAGGAGAGGTTTGGAGACCTATCCAGTGGGGAGGATGGTAGGGGAATTTCTTGAGCTGTTGTAAAGTAGATGATCAATAAATTCATCTGATAAAAGGATTGTTTATCCTCTTTTCTGAATGCTGCTTTTAAGAGCTAGTAACAAATTTATGAGACTGGTAGGAATAAAGAAAGCTTTTTTTTTTTTTTTAATTTACTGTACTTGTGAAAGGTCTTGGGAAAGGGAAGACTAGAAAACTAAAATTATGGGCCAGTGGATTTTAAATAGAAGACATTTTTATAAGAATTTAGTGGCAAGTTTGGTTTACTTGTACCACATACAACTTTACCGGCTCTCTTCAGGGGAAATCTGCCATACACAAATGATTGCTGGGATATACCATGTCCTCCAAACTTGAGGCTCTGAGCTGTAGAGAGAAGAGAATGAATATAGCTGCATTCTTCACAGAAAGAACATTCACTGCTCACAGATGCTGAGGTCTTTCATTGTGAGGCAAAATTGATCCTTCCAGGGACAATAGAAGTTTTAACTCTTGACAATGAAGTTGTGGTGGAGTTTCACCATTCCTGCTTCTGTGTTGGCTGGTTTTCCAAATGCAGTGAGGTAGAGGAGGCCGAAATCAGAAGTAACCTATTCCAACTATGGTGTTCTATGGTCTCTAGACATCATTGTAATTGATGCCCCACATCCGTGTTTGAAGCAAGTAAGTAATAAGCTCATTTGGCGCTCAAGAAAATGAAGGCTCAGAGGTTAGGCAGGTTGTTCAACTCACACAGCTAACGTTTAATCAGAGGACTATTTATGGCGGACCAAGTCACGTCAGTGTGGCCCAGCAGCTCAGTCACTTTCAATTGGATGATATGGCTCATTGGAGCAGGATACTTGTCCACAAAAAACATCCACTTTCTATTTGAGTGTAGTCTGTGGAAATCTAGTTCTGTGAAAGCACAAGACCCTGAGGAATTGAAAGACTTACCTATAGAAGAGGGTGAGTGTGTTGTGTTTGAACACTACTTGTTGGACGTCCTCTGTGTGCACAGCTGTGTGTTCTCCAGTATGGGGGCAGCTAGGTCTGCCCTTGGGAAATTTCATGTGTCAGTACACTGCAGTTATCACACAAAAGTGGATAAATCTCAAGTTTTTAATCTTCAGTCTTACCTCTTTGCCAACCTGTAGTTTGGAAATTTTAAAACTCTTGAGGTTTCTACTTAGGATTTCCTTGACATCAATTCACGCATGTAATGACCAACAAATGTGCAAACACTTCTGTGGACATTGCCAGTTAATCCTTAGAGCAACCCAGTGAACTGTTTTATCTCTGTCTTCTATGAAAAACAAAAAAACAAACCCAACACCAAACAAAAACCCTTTGAGTCCTAGCGGTTACGTATTGTGAGCACTCTCACACAGCTGCCACATGGCGTGGCCCGCCTGCAGAGTATGACCTTCCTCCTCTCCCAGGCTGGGGTTCCCTCCAGGACCATGCCGCTGTGCCCCCGAACAGAGCTCTGCATCTTCCTTAGAATGCTACTCTTCTACCCTATACTTCTTCTGCTCTGTCTTCATTCTTATAGTCGTTCAGTCTCACTCTTGGACTCCTCTTCCATTCTCCCTTTCTCGTCTCTAATAACCTGTTTATAGTGTGATCTCATGTGGAAAAAACTTACCTTCTGTTTCCATCCCCTTGACTTAAATTATTATCTCATGCCTAACTTGTTGCAGTCTCCTGTTCAGTCTTCTTATCTCCTATCTCCTTGAATTTAAGTGAAATTCTAGAGTCCTGCTGTATACAAAGACCATGAAAGGGAATGCAAAAATCTTTTTTGGGCTACCCTATAGTTATCAGATTAAAATCTTGTTTCTAACATGGTTCCTTGCTCAAAGTCCTCAATGGTTTAATCTTACTGTATGGGGTCTATAGTCTTACCTTAGTATTCAAGATCTAATTTGCCCCCCACCTCCGCAGTGAAGATACCTCCCAATGGAAACTCTCTGCTCCTATCTATGAACTATGTCCACTTAATCTTGTTAGGTGCAACACACACCCTGACTCTGTGCTTTAGCTTTATGCACAGTGGTTTCTCTCTTTTCAGTTCAACCTATTTATTGGGTACCTTCTATAACCAGGAACTAATACGTGGGATGTATAGCGAACTAAGACTGTTTCTGTCCTGAAAGTTAGTGTTAGAGACAGATAGTAAACAGCAAAAGTTACAAACCAAACACACCATATTGTCTATTCAGTGGTGGTCAGTGCTGTGGCACAAAAATGCAGAAGGTTAAGAAGGAATTAGGAGTGCTTGGTGTAGGTGGCTCTATTATGGTTTCAAGTAGGTGTAAACCCATTTAAAAAGATACTTGAGTGAAGACTCCTAGGAATTGAGGGAGTTGGGCCTCCAGATAGCCCTGGGGAAAATACTCCAGGCAGAGTGAGCACCTGCCATAAAGGCGCTGAAGAGCTTTTGTTGCTTTCGAGGAATGGGGGGAGGCTGGTGGGTCAGAAAGAGCAAGGACTGCAGCTGGAGGCAGGTGAGAGAGGGTGTGGGGGGCCAGCACACAGGACTCTGGCAGGTGAGGTAAGGCCCTTGGCCTTTACTCCACCTGCAATGGCTTTTTGGGAGGATTTTTGTCTTAAAGAGTAACGGGATCTGACTGAAGTTTTAGAATTCGTCTGGCTGCTAGCTGAGTCCATGTGTCAGGGGGCCATGGGTGGAACCAGGGAGACTATTATGGTCATCAAAGTGGTTGACGTGCAGGGTGTGGAAGTGGAGGTGGGGACAGGAATTTGGATTCTGATGTATTCTGAAGGAAAAGCCAGCAGGATTTGCTGATGGAGTGTATTGAGAGGGGATATAAAAGAGAGAAAGAAGTCAATATTGAATCTGAGATTCAATTCTAATGCATCATTTACTCTGTATCACACATGCGGTGGCATTCAATCGTATATATGCAAATAAATACCTTTTAGGAACTCTTAAATTGAAAGAGGAGGCAGGTCGTAAACTTCTAAGAGGATGAAAGACTACGTGTCTGTCTATGGATGGATATCTTAGTAAGATTGCAGGTTCCTTTAAGATATTGATTCATTTATCAATCCACAAACCTTTCTAAGGTACTTATTAAAAGCCAGTGGTCTTCTTACCTTGTCAGTAGGTGCCAAATGGAATTAGGGGCAGCTTCAGTGCAGTGGACAAGAACACAGGCTCTAATGGAGACTGAGGGATTCAAATCCTACTTGAGTCATTTATTTGCTGGGTGATCTTGAACAAGTTATGTAAGTTCTCTGTTTTCTATTCTGATCTGTGAATTGGTAATAATCTCTCTCCAAGGGTTTACTACAGGAGTAAATGAACAAATACATATAGAGTACTTACAACAATGCCTGGTAAATACTAAGTGTTCAGATAGTGTTCATCATTACTAAGTAAGTGTTCAGGAAACATTAGTTAAAAGAGGATTAACATTTGGAGTGACTTTCCTTCCTTAAACCCCGTGGTCAAAACCTGCCAAGTTGCTTGGATTATAAATGTGAATGATACGGTCTCATAGCAAGCCTTGCTTTCTAGCTGATGGTTAAAAATAACAGGAGAGAATTGCATTATGATCAGTCTGATACCTGCTTCTCTTTAGAGGTGGACATGGAGGCTGGTCAGCGTCCCCTTTGGGTACATTTGATTGACAGACCAGCAAACAGTATTTAAATACCTAACACATAAAAAGATCAATGTTTTCTTATTATTTTGTAGCTTAAAATGTTGAATGTGTATTAAAATGAGAAAAATAATTTTCAGGATAGATATGACTTTCCTAGTACATAAAAGCAAGGAGATCACATCAAGAAGGGGATATTATTTTTTTGCCCCAATACAGGAAATTACTATTTTTCCCTCCATGTTTATATTTTGATACCTAATATCTCCTTTTCTTTTTTCTCTTTTTATTTCTCATGTGGTGGTCTTCTTTTTATCCCTCTTATTATCAGCAACTAATTGGGCCTCAAAATGCAGGAAGTAGCAGTGTGATGCTGCTGTGGAACACGTGCAGATGTCTTAGTGTCAGAGGTGGTTTGAAGAGCAGCTTAATTCTGCTTTCGTGGTGCCTGGTACTTCAGCGAGGCACTCGGGTTCTGTTTGAGCTTGGTATTTCTGATCCCATTCTATACATTCTAGATGGCACTGTAGACAGTGGCTGTCAATGAGTAACAGGTAAATATTGAACAGGGAAGCCCTTTTGATTAACTTTGTGGATCATTATTTGAAAGTAGTTTGCAGTCAGAACAGCTCCATCACTCATGATCATAGCACATGGCACGGGGGTCAGAGCATCAGGCTGTTGGTGGGAAAGCTGAGGTTGCATTCTTTGTTCTCTACCTGGTCCTGCATTCGTGCAGTGCTGGACTGGTTACAACTAGCCAGTAAGGTAAATGGTGATGATTTAGCACAACAGGAATAAAGAATAGTTACGATGATAAAGTGCAAAGAATGGTCCAGACAGACTTTGCACTCTGTCGGTATGAATATATTAAAGCATATTTATAACTTTTTGAGCTTAACTTGAACTTAAAAATTTTTTATACAGATTTTTTCATGTGGAATTTAGACAGTTATGGCCGACTGAAAGTGAATTTTTGATCCTACTAGTTTGTGCTAAAAAGAAGTAATTTCATCATTGATCTACTTCTTGAAGTTTAGTTTATACTATCTAATGGGCAAAACTGTTCCCAGGACACATTTACTCAGAAGATTCTTCTATAATCAATTTTTGGTGAAGAGATTCTGGTTCGGCTGTTGAACCTCGGTACATTAATGGTGTATCACCACTTCAAACAATACTGTTATAATCTTGAGTATTTTGGAGCTCCTATCAAAGAATATTCATGGCACTTGGTGAGAAGACCTAGATAAGACTGAATAAAAATAGATAGCCACCTGGTCTCAAACATTTCTAGGTCAATACTAACATGGTCATTAGAAGATACAGATAGACCACAATGGGTTCGTTCATGTGTCCTCAGGAGAGACCTGATTCAGTGGTCAAACAGGCCATTGTGAAATATTTTCATAAGGATACCATTTTGTAGTAAATCTGTTGAGTCTCTTAAACCCTGTCCAGCCATAGAAATATTCAGAAAACTGCAGTGATCAAGATCATTAACCAATAGCAGCGGTGCAAACCTATCGCCTTCTTACCCTTATTCAAGGGCAATAGTTAAAAGGCAGGCATTTTATAAAACTTTTAAATGCGTAATCCAACATTTTAAATTTGCTTCATTAAATGGATTAATGCCACTGTTACTTGCTGTTGAACATGTATGAACCAAAAAAGTGACAAAATCTATAAAAACGAAAAGATAGTTTAATTCTAAAAATCCTTTGAATAAGGAGTACAATATAAAGTAGTTCTGCTAACTAGAACTGTAAACTATAGGATTCTGTCCTCTGAGGAAGGAGTTTTATGTTGGTGGCACTTTTAAAAATGTGTTTCAATTCTGCTTTTTAATCATGGAAAATATTAATATTCTCGCTTTAATGTTCTAGACTAGTTGATGGGAACCTCTCTCCTCCCACCTCCCAACTTCTGGCCCAGAAAGGCAGAGAACTTAAAATTTCATTGAGAAAATAACCTCAATGAGGCAGGTAGTATTTGCAAAGTAATGGGTTAGAAATCATGTATTGTATTTTGAAATCTAAATATATCTCTCATGTACATGCAAAATATGCAATAAGTTAAAAATTTAACAAATGTGAAATTTCTTTGCAATGGAAATGCACTGAATGCTTGCCTTGTTTCAAGAGCAGTAACAGGCCACTGGATTGGTCTCTCCAGGGGAGCCAGGATCTAATTTGGGTTAGGTTCCAAGCGAACATGTGTTAGGTGGTCCTATCCTAACCCACATGACAAAACTAGAAAATAATTTGATAGAAATCTTTGTTTAGAACTGAAATAGCAGGGGATGCTGTGGGTCAAGGTAGAATTGGCAGGGCCATGTGGAAATGTGGGCGCGTGGCATGATTACCTAGCCGAGTCAGTACTTTCAGGCCTGCGGTTGCTTGAAATTATAGGCAGTGAATTCCACATTATGTCTTTCTCTTAGGCTTTCTCTTTATGGGGCAGGAAACTTGGCACACAGTATTCTTTTGTGTAGACTTGTGATCCATACTATGATTGGTATTTTGGTTGTAAGAAAATATATAAAAAGAAATATATACATATAATAAAAATATATGCCTTTTAATTTCTACAACTTAAAAAGAGTTTTGTTTATACCCCAATAGGGGACAGAATGAATTAGAGAGGATTACCTAAATGATGGTGACATCTTTACTAGCTTTTAATATTCCATTTTAGTTATTAGACAACTTGATAATGTTTGGGGAAAATGGAATATATGGGGCTAGGATGTGGTGGTTTTCAAAGTTATTTGGCTCCATCCAAGAATAAATACTTACTCTTCTTGTGAGAAACTATAGCTGTTCCTTGATCTCAAGGAAGTTTCGGCCAGCGGGGAAGCTAAGATAGATAATAATTTACTGATTTGATAAATAATTACTGAATACCTACTAGGTGACAGGCATTGTTCTAGGCCCTAGAAATTCCTTGGTAAACAGGACATCGAAAGTTGCTCACAGCATGGAGTTTATATTCATTTGCGGAGGGCAGACAATATGCAGATGCATAATAATATTAAAAAGGTAGTGCTCTATAGTATGAAAGAAATTAAATCAGGGCAAGGAGATGGAGCATGATTAAGTGCTTTCATTACCAGAGAGGGCATGTTAAGTATCTTAAGAATGACGTAAGTATCTCTGTTCTCTGCAAGTACAGACAAGCAAGTCCATTTATGGCTGTAGAGAATTGGGGAACACTTGTTGGGGAAGATGGAACTTAAGCTGGCCTTTGATGGATGGGAATGGCCAAGCCATGTTTGTATATGACGGAGGGTGGAAATAAGAGTTTCTATTAAGGGCTGACTAGAAATAAGGGGTAAGATTGATGGGACCTTGAAGAGAGAATTTTGGATTTGACATTTTATATGGTTTCAGTATATTGAAGAATACTGGAGTATGTGGGATGTTTCTACCTCTGTGTTTGCATGGAGTAGATAAGAAACAGAGGCCATCTGACAGGCTTTTAGGATAATTAAGAAATGAGAAGACTATATACATTTTCTATTTGCACAGGCTTGACTATTTCAAGGTTTATTTAAGGGCTATTATGGGAACATGGGGTTGGGTGGAGGGATCATGTGATGTCCTGATTCAAAAGTGTTTGGCAGACCGGAGAGTTTGAGAGTCGCTCTTGGAGGTCCCACAGGCTCACTGTGGTTTACACAATGACCTACATTCTTCGGCAGGATTCAGTCATTTAATACACATTAAAATGATAAGTATCGATAGTGCACCAAGAAGAACTCATGAGATAGCAAACATTTGGGGGCATGAATAGATAACCAAAAATAGTTCCATAGACAAATTAATTATTTTAAGAAATGACCTCCATTTAATTCTTACTTTATATAAGAAGCAAATACATGTTAACATTATAGCATGGGGGTGGGTAAGATAAACCAGGGATCAGCAAATCATGACCTTTTGCCCTGTTTGTTGGTAAACGTTATTGGTGAATCAAGATGCCAATCAAACCTGCCACAGGTGCATGCTCCCGGGGCGGTGCTGGGATGACTCATTGTTTCTTGAACCTTAGTCCCTGCATGAGAACGGCGGTGTATATGTGTTTGCTAATGGCACAACCAACTTGTGTGATTAGTATTTGTTTTTTGACTGCCACCATATTGAGGGGAGGTTGACATTTTCCTGATCTGGTATGAACTTCAGAATTCACACTCTTATTGCTTCCTACCTCCATCTAGGTAAATAATTAGAGAAAAAGGGGAAAAATCCCATTTTAATCATAATTTCCTTAGAACTTATAAATGAAGTATTTTTGGCCTCAATAGATAGGCCCCTGTTGAGAGATGTTCCATGGTACAAGACAAGGGTTTTCACCTATTAAATGGTAAGACTACATTAATTATTGGAACACTAGAATTTCAGAGATAGCTCCATTTTTTTTTTTTTAATAGGACTTCTGACAGTAGTTCTTGTGCACTGGTTTTTGTAGGAGTTCTGAGTTACCTATTTTAAGAATTTGTGCACTTACTACTGCAGATGATAGTTGATTGCTAGAAATATCTGGACTACCAGGATCTTCTGCATATTCAGACGACTTTTAAAGAACATCAGCATGAGTATCCTGGAAGGGAAGCTGACTATCATCAGCAACATGTTAAGCAGCTTAGCTCACATCCTTTTAAGACTTTTTATTCCTTTGTTTGGAAATTCTGTTTTTTTAATTTCATAGAGGTCTTCATGACCTTCGTTTTTAAGTCATGTCTTCCACTTGCTGTCTTCTCTATTTCTGGACCTTAGCTCATGAAGCTGACATCAACTCAGTGAAACCAGTGCTCAGTTCTCCTGGTTGAACTGGCCACAGTCTCTTGGTCCACCTGCCTGTCCTTGTCAGGGGCCAGGATACATTTTATACCAGCTTGTTTTTCAACAGAAACAGAACTGCATCTTTAATGCTAAATATTGGCCATTGAGCTGGCAGAAAGGGGGAATTACTATAAGTTAATTTAACTTCTTCAAAATATTTGTTTAGGGAGGCAATGATTTAATGAATGTTAATAAGTTTACAATTCAGCAGATCTTTAATAAACTGTATTTGCAGAGTCCACAAGAATCTGTATTTTGTTTAACTTCTAACATTTTAAGATTTAGTTTATTTGGTTAATTGGTAGAATTGGATTGAGATATGTTACACTCAGTTTTTCAGTCCTTCATAATTCTTTGTGTCTATTTCTGTAATAATAATTGGTCTTCAAAATCCTCAGCCAATGAAACAAGCACTTTGTAAGTAGTAAGCATTTTACATTTTCTGTAATAATTTCTCATTAGACCTAAATATCATTAATTGAAAACAAAACCCCCTGATCTTGTCTATCACTACCTCTCCCGCAGTCCTCCCAAAAACCTAAAAGCAAGGGTCTTTGTCTTTTATCGTCAGGTAATTTATAATGAATAGAGAGGTTGGTAAGCAGAAATGAGACCTCACATCCCAAGAAAAGAACAGATTTGTAGGGTCGTATGGAGTACTGTATAGGAAATCTGCATAGGAAAGTAGAGAGCCTCTGTGCTGAAAGCTACTTGGAGCCCTTGAGCTGGGGAATTTTGTTTTCCCATAGGTGCTGTGTTACCAATTACATAAAGAAGAGTACAGACTTCGTGTTAGTTGATAAATGGAGATTGGAATCATTTACTAGGTTATTTTATGGTATTTGTTAACAATATTTACCTTCCTAAATTGATTCAGCATAATCCTTACTGCAGCTTTCCTTCATTTCTGGAAGACATGTAGATAATGTGGTACTTTCATAAAGCCTTACATGGCACTGAAAAACTGATTTTTGCCTTAGCTCAACAGAGCAGCAAGATTATATTAACATAGACTTTGGAACATTTGAGTTCCCATAGGGTACAGAGTGTGGCTGATACGACATGACTTGCCTTCAACAGTTGTTTTAACAAGATATCCTTCATATACAATATCCGGAGCTGAAAGGCATAACTGAGTAATGTTAGCAAGAAACACTGTGGGCAAAATTCTTGACTTTCATCTTTATCTGATTAATCCAAAGCAATGTTACTTACAAAAAAGTATTTTCAAGTGAATATATAAGACAGATATTTATTTTTTTTAAATGTCTAGAACTTTACAAGAACTGTTTTTGGTGTGTGATTTTTTTTTTTTTCCCTCCCTATGAAAAGTTTTTTCTATATTCATTTCAAAGTACAACAAAAGATATCCAAGACTTTGGATGTCTGGTATAAAGAGGCTTGATGCTGTTTATTCATAAAATAGCCATTTATGAGCACCTACTATGTGTC
This sequence comes from Ursus americanus, assembly GCF_024610735.1. NCBI lineage: Eukaryota > Metazoa > Chordata > Mammalia > Carnivora > Ursidae > Ursus > Ursus americanus. The sequence goes on from NC_142161.1 coordinate 12,912,349, forward strand.
AGGCAGTAGAGATACAGCAGTGGATGAAGGAGACAGGGGTGTGAACCCTTGCAGTGTTAAATCCATGAGGACAATAAGCAAACGGGCCAATTACAGAATATACAGGGGGATAAGTGCTATAGAGATGACAATAAATGGAACATGGGTTCAGGAGTCCCAGAGATGGGGGTGGAGTTTGCGATTTTAAATGGGATGGCCAGGAGAGGCCTCACTGTGAAGGTGACAAATGAACAAAATTTGGAAGGAGAGGCTGGAGCAAGCTGTGTATATACTGTTGATTGACCACTTGGGGATGTATTAGTCCTGGTCAGCTGACTATATTGCTGATGCTCGTTTTCTCCAGGGATGCTCATATGGCCTCTATTTAAATGTTCTCTCTGATGCCTTACATTCTATTTTATTTTGTTCTACTTTTTAAGAGGAAAAAATGTATTTCACAGAGCATTGAGCTCATTGGATAAAAGGTGCTGTGATTTTTTTTTTTTTTAAGAAAGCATGAACCAGGCTTCCATAAATATCCCAAATTGTACCTTATCAAATTGTTTTTTATAAATGTTTAAAAGTGTAAAAGAAAAGCGTTTCTACTCTAAAAATGGTATTTTTACTAATTTACTAATTAACACTTTGTTCTGCTTAGCACTTTCAAGACCTCATTTAATTACAGTTTCTAGTACTTATATAGTGTTTTAAAGTGAGCCAGTGTTGGTTTGCTCAAAAACATTGCAGTGAGTTTTTTTACCCCTTTTGGCTTCTGTTTATATAAAATATATCAATTATTCTCACTGCCAGAATCTGCATTGAAAATACATGTAGTTCTGTTACTTGGATGATGAAACTGTGACTAATCAGGGAAATATTAGATGTACGTTTGCTTCGCCATCCCAAGGATAGAGCTAATTGAGTACTTTTTCCTTAGTAATGTGCGCGTAGTTCTGATTTGGCTCTGGGCTTAGAAATAAAATGAAAGAAGCACCAGTTTTGTTTATTCTGAGTTTAGTGACTGCATTCGAATTGGTTCCCAAAATATTGAGATGATTTCTCCTCTGGAGAAGTGCCTGCCTTGCTATCTGTGGTAATTGTTAATCAGTTTAGAGTCATTTGGCAAAGTGCACACTAGTGTCCTACCAAAAAATAAAACCATGTGAATGATTTCCAAACACAAGAGAAAATCAAATGAAGAGCAGAATAGATTTTTATCAGAAGTTTTCTCTTTAAATGAGTCAACCTTACAGTAACACAATGGATGTAATAATATGAAGTCTATATTTAAGGTGGGGTAGAAGAAATTCTTGTGGAGTGGACTCTTATTTCCCAGCATTGTTTCCTTCCTGGTAGAAGTCACACAGAAATAGGGAGAAAGAATTTCTTGTTGACACGAATGTGCAGTGTCCTATTTCTTAGGCTTATTAAATCTGTAAAATTTGGGGAAATTATTTTAGAATAAGGATTTCTTAGAGTTAAATAGATTTAATATCAGAAAATAATTGGGAATTACCTAAACCAATATTTCTAATGAACTATAGGAGACCTCTGGCATTACCTTCCCAAATGTGAATGTATAACGGCTATTTTCCTGCTAACGTCTGCCTTCTCTGTGGCTTTCAAGCCCCAGTTTGCCTGTGCTAGTAATTATGCGTGCACATTCAGACACATAGTACTTGGAGACCGTTTAGATTACTTTCTTCACCCATTGTGGGGTTATTTACAGAACTGTTCTTCACTGAAGGGAGAAATAGCTATTTATACAGAAAACACTTTCCACTGATTACCATGTTTTTCTCCCTCCAAAGTAGAACTGTCTCTCTTATGTATACCTGATGTGTACAGAAATTTTCAAGGTTCGCTACATGGAATCCTTGAACTGTGATTTTTCTTGCACGGAATTCTTCCTGTGTGCAGAGTACGATGGGGCAATAAAGATTTATAAAGTTTTAAGAATGTTTCTCCTCTACCAGAAAGCTACATACAGTGTTTCTGGGGAGACAAGGCATGGGATCAGCGTTTTTGTCTGGGCACATTGTTCAGTCTGATGTGTTCTTAGATGAATGAAGAAAGGCCCAGATATATCGGTAACTACCTATATTTGAGAAATAAGTGGTAGCAATTAGGGGAACAGGTAGGCAATTAAGTGCCACAGTGAGCCTTCCCACCAATCAGAGCAGTGATGTTCAGAGGAGAGTGAAAACTGGGAAAGTTGGAGAAAGTCTTGATAGGGGAGAAAAGAAAAAAAGAAACTTGAGTTCACCTCAGAGGCTTTGGGGGTGGCAGTAAACAGTTGAGTTGAGAGAGTTTCACGGACAAAAACTTTGAGGCAAAACTGGGCATAGCCTGGCCGTGATCTGAGTAGACAGGAGGAAGCAATGGGAAGTGATTGCCCAAGAACTGAGTGACCTCACAGGAGAAGCTCCTACGATCTGAAAGGCAAGATGGGAAGTAGGGAACCCATCAGGAGGCTGTAGAAATCTTGAAAAGTTTGCTTTTCTTTGTTCCACTTTACTGTGGTTCTTTGCTAAGAACACTTTTACAAAGGAAGGGTTTTCTTTTCCACCTGCCTTTGTTCTCTGAATACTCTTTCCCTGTGTTTTTCACAGGCTGGTAATAGGTGTTACTTGAAAAATGGGTGGTCGTTTGGTAAACACTGCTAGTGGATCTCTTTTGTCAGTAATGTACATAGCTAATGAGCTGATCTGCTCAGTGTGGAATTACTAGAGGGGGAACCGTGCCATGTACCATTTCCCCATAGATGTTTTTTGTCTTAAAGCATTGCCATCAACAGGACTAGTGTTCCTTAGAACACACTCCTCAATTGGACGAGAAATCACTGCTATCATTTTAGGACTTTTAAAATAAACATAGACCTGTAGGATTTGAAATATCTACCCAGTTTGAGAGGAAAAGAGGCCAACTTTTTTCCAGCTTATTCTCAAGTACTGAAGTGTGTGTGAGTTGAGCAGCTGTCAAACAGAAGGAGCTGTTCCAACTCTAATTTTAACCTACCACCTTGCATGGCTGTAGGAGTGGTTCCCACATACTGCAAAGAGATTATTTTGTATAAATAGAGACTTTTCCTACTTTACCAAGTGAGAGAGCTTCATTATTAAGCCCTCCTCCCCCATTCTGGGAGCCCATTTGCATGGCTTCTGTATGCTGAAGATGATCTCCCCAAACTTTCAGATCCCCTGCTTAACGCTTTTGCATCCATAGTTTAAATCCTCCAGAGGATGGAGGATTGTTGCTGTCCAGCATCAACGGAATTTCTGATGCAACCCTACTGTCCCCTTCTTTATTCACCAGCACTGGACAGCTCTGAGCTGGTTTTGCCGTCAAGGGGAACCACCTCTTCATAGCTCTGGGTGTCCGTGAATCAATTTGTATTGAACCACTTTGTATGACAATCCTTGGGGTATACTTGTATATTTTGGGTTATTTTGGTGCTAGCAAAGTGGAAAGCTCTGGAGGGCAAACTTACATTGTTACCTTAGGCTGATTTATAGGACTTTTTCCTGGAAGGCTGAACTTGCAATGATTTCTCTTTAAAAATTTATTAAAAGATCAATTGTCCCCAATGAGTGGTCATGCCAGTGAGAAATAAGCACTGTTAAAGCATCCATGGAAAGGAGAATTGCGTTATAAATACAATGGATAGTGTTGACTGACTGGTTTGTGGGCTCAGGAGAATCCAGGTGAGCCCAGGGACAATTGGGACATAATCCTGATTGAAAATGTCCAAATGCTTGGATCCGTTGTATTGTGTGAAATAATTATGTTGATGAGAAAATCTTGATCTGTATGCCGCAAACTAATGGAAGACCAAGTTTATAACTGACTTAGAGAAGGGGTGACTTACCAGAGGGGAAGGCCCATCAGGCTGAAGTGGATTTTAAGAAAGGAAAAGCTACTGTGATACTAGAAGGCCATTTAGACTTTTTTTTCTTCTTTTTCCGAAAACTTAGGGTTTTTTTTTTTTTTTAAGCCTCTGAAAAAATGATTTAAAAAAATTTGCAGATCCTGTCTAGTTTATTTTTCTTATATTTTTATTTCACTATAGTATATTCTACCACTTGTCTTTCATTCTGTTGATTTGATATTTCTCTTGTAAATTTGCTGTGAAACTTAGAAGACTGAAAATAAGTTCTATTTGTCAAAATTTCTGCACTTAGCACTAGACTTCAAACAAGTGCTTGCAGAAGAGGTGACTTCTTGGGATAAGCAGTGTAAAGCAGTGGTTAGAAAGGTGAGCTTTGGGGCTGAGCCAGGTTTAAAATCTCAGCTCTGCCCTTCCTTGCCTTTCTGCCTTGGGGCTTGTTGCTGAGCTTTTCTCAGCCTGTGTTCTCCTTGGTATAAACCCAAGTAACAGTTTTTACCTTACAGAGTGTTTGGAGGTTTAAATGCCCTGGTGGATGTAAGTGTTGAAACACTTAGCAGAGTAAATGGCATTTAATACTGTGAATAATAAGAGCTACAATTTACAAAGTAACTTGGCCTTCACTTCTCAAGCAGAGAGAAAGATGAATTCTTTATGCAGTTATCAGGGTAGAGGTAATAAAATGTAGCCTTTAGAATTAGGTGCCCACATCCCCGAAGATCCAAGCGGACCTTAGGAGAAGTGGTCACTATTTCGGCAGCTAAGGAAGTCTCAACCCAGATAAGGAGAGAGTTGTATTCTTGAACTGTGAGGACAAGGGGAATCTTCAGTTCCTAATTCTCTGCCTCTCCCCACAGGCTTAATATGCCATAAATTTACTTCCCTATAGAAATGTTGCCTCAGAAGGAGCAGACAATGCAGCTCTCTTTTACTTCCGAAGGAAATAGTACAGGAAGAAGGGGGTGTAGGTGGTACTATGAATGCTATTATGCATGCTAGCCCTAGGAAAGTACTAGATCAAGAGTGTGGTAAATTCTATATTTTCCTTCAAAATCATAACATTTTTTGATCTAGTAGTCATCTTCTCATTGAGAGAAAATCGCACGTCTGGGATAGAGGAAGCTTGCAGAGATCTGGCGGATCTTCAGTTTTACTCTCTAGTCAATGCATTTCTGAGCACAGAGTCCCGGTGGGCTCCTCAATGGGAAGAGGCCCTGTGAGGACCACAGGGATTCTGTCTCCTCTCTCTACCTGTAGCAACTGAGCAAGGAGTCCATACTCTCCTAGAAAAACCTCTGTAAGTCCTTAAGAACTGGCGTTAATGCTCCCATTCCCTTGAGGTGATACAGTCACATCATCAAAAACAAAAAATTGTATTCATTTCCGAATACATTGGAAATTGACCTCTGTTGAATTGATTTTAAGCAGTTTTAATGCCATCAGTGCCACCATCAGCTTTGAGTCCTATCACTAATGTTAGACAAATTCGTAGTGCCCTTCCCTGAGACCACCTCAGAGTTTTCTCTACCTTATACATAGGGATTTGTATTAAGTACAGATTGGGGGACCAAGTGTGTAGATTTCCTGGCTTAATAAGAATTTCCCTGAGGTCAGTACAAAAGAAAGCATGCATATGAGTAGGGGTACCATTTTCCCCCAATAGTTAAACGGTTAATCTAATACAAGAAGACCTCAGTCTAGGAATGGGTTGTATTTTGAGTTAAGAAGTTAGGATTAGGAATCCTAAAAGAATGTGTTTTTTCTTTTCGTTTGTTTTGTTTTTAAAGTGTTTATATGTGGAGGGTGGGCTAGCCTATAAGAAAATTATAAGAAAATATTATAGATACTTCCTACTCTAAGGCCTTTGGCAAGGAAGTTCTGAGATTCTCTATGTCCATGAAATATGCAAGAAGAGAGGTAGACAGGAAAGAGGGGAGGCCCTGGAGTGCAGACCTGGAACAGCCAGTCTTACGGTAGTGAAGTGGATGGTGGAAATGAAGAAGGGTATCAAATACCGGTGGAAACCGTCTGTTCTCACGTAAGATTGTATCTAGTGAACAGATAGTACTGGAGAGCCTAGTGTTGATTTCTTGGGAAATCCCTGTCAGTACAGTGATGAGAAAGCTCAGCAGTGATCTTGATGGTGACGGCTTTGGCATAAGATACGAAAAATATTTGACACCAGGATGTTTCAGTAGTGAAGTTAAAGCTTGCCTCATCCAGAAGGGTCTTGTAGTTATTCTTTACTTTTTAAATAACATTTGAAAAGGGTGAAGTACATGAATATGAAAGCAATCGTTTGCTGCCTTTTCTCTTACCTGCTTCTTCGGTACCAAGTCCTATGAGATTTGTCTATTGCAAGATAATTTGTGTATTCTAAATCTTCTCAATAATGAGGAAGGAGCGTGAGAAAACATCATTTGAAAGTGAAATCCTATACAGACAAGGGTGCTTCTGGTTATTAAAATGATTTCTTTGTGTATAGTCCTTAATCTGTTAGTTTTAAAAAGAAGTAACTAAATTGTACTGCCCTGGAAGAGGCTATGAGGAGAAAAAGGAGTAATTCTTTATTCATAATTAGCTAATGCTGTAAAGCTGCCTCACCCCAGCGGTGTGCTGGTCTCAGCCAGAAGGGAAGGATTCATTGGTCAGCTTAGGAAATTCACTGGAATGCTTGATTTCCTCCCCCCTCCCCATTTACATGGGAAAATCTCTTCTCCTTCCCCATGGAATGATTCATCCATAGTGGCCCCAGTGGGCTAGTCATGTGATTAAACCAAAAGGTTTGCAGATCTTTAATGCACACGCCGTCCCCTTTTTTTCCTAGCAGATTTATGCCACAAAAATCGAACTATTAAAATAGTAAGTATGCAATTTTTCTTACGAAAAGACATTTTATGTTGATATTGTTTCATTTTTTAATATAGTAAGATACAACAACCAACACTGGTGTATGAACAGACATTTTGAACTGAATTCATTATCTTTTATTTTAGATTTATGTTGAAGTATTATTACTATTGAAAGTATTTTAGTTACTTTCATATGAGTTAAAACTCAGCTGTAACAATTCATTGACTAAATATTATGATGGTAGTCAACTTTCAGTTGGAAGTGTTAATTATTCACCTCATAATGCACTCATAAAAAAGATTTACCAACAGTCTCCTAGGAGTAGAAGGCATATTGTCTCTTGGCATATTTTACAAACAAGCTTTTCCTACACTCCCAGTGCAAGGTTATTACACTTTCTCTTCTGTGACACTCAGAAAGGCTGTAGATAATCACATAGGATTGGATTTGTCATATGTTAAAAAATGATGTATATTTTTCTTTGACTTAATGGTCATTGGAGGCTTCACTTAATTGGCTTTATGGGTTAAAGAACATCTTGATCAAGCAATTACAAAGAAATAATATTTTCATGTGTATATGTACAATAAAATGCATACATGCTATGCTTTGATTTAATGGTAATTTTTTTACATTCTTCCAATAACTTTTAACAAGTAAAGTTTTTTAAAAGGTTTTATATGTAGTTTTTTTTTTTTTTTTTTTTTTTTTTTTTTTTTTTTTTTTTTGAGGATAGCATTACAAGGGAAAAAAGTAGGTTTTGGACTTCTAATCTGTTATCTCAGATAGTATTTTGAATTTCTAATCCAGAGACAGGGATAGGGCCAGGGTCTCCATTTGACTTGTCCCTAAAGTATCCTCCAGCAGTCAGATCTAGGCACATGGTAGCGACAGAGCCAAGTATTTTCAGTTTTAAAATTTCCGTTGCAGTATGCTAGCTTTTTCTGTTGTTGACTCTAAAACTTAACATTTTTTTTTTGGGGGGGGGTCATTATTTAGATGCTGCTTCCTGTTTACTCAGTATATCCTTCTAAAATGGTCTTCTTTAACTTACTAATATCAGACAGTCACTGTAATGCTCCTTAATTTTTTTCAAACATTCTTGTCTCCTTTTATTATCTTCTGAGATTCTTAACATGGGAGGTTATTTTTTTCTAAAACATTTTTTTTCTAATCATTTTTAAAAAAATGAACCTATTACCTGATTCAAAGTTTTTATTTGTCTCTGCTCCACTTAACTGGTCCAATTTACTTTTCTTTTCTAACTTTTAAGCCTACTGTTTACTTTGATTACAACTCCTGTCCTGTTGGGTCTCAAGTTTTCTGTTTTTCCATGTGGTCTAGATAATTACCTTATTTCCTTTTTTTCTTTCATTAGTGACTACTCCGTGTTCATTTGTTTTGTATTTTTGGCATAACTACCATCTTTTTATCTGTCAATTAAATTTGTAATTCCTATTTTGCTTTGTTTAGGATGGTCAGTCTACATATTGTCTCCAGTTGTGATGCCGCCATCTTGTTTCTCTGGATCCTAAATGACATAAACTAGTCTCACTATTATGAAGCAGAGGCTGCTTTTCTTTTCCCATAGAATATGGATGTTTCTAGGCCTTTGGGTCTTGCTATGTCTAGACCATCTCACAAGCAAAACTAGGACAATAGAGTCTGGCTTAGTTTCTGTAGGACCAGTACATAAATGGATTTGGGTTGCTCCTAATGACTAATGTCACCGCATTTTCCTATTACTGTTACTATGATGACTTAAGATCAGTGTTTGGGAATTCCTATGGGACTTAATATTGCAGAAAGGCTAACAATATACTTAGGATGCTTGTTGTTGAGTTAGGGTTTTCACTAACTTAGGATTTCAGTTGTAAAGAAAGAAAGGGCAGAAATTAACGTATCAGTAATAAACAAAAACAAACAAATGTTGTCAAGTGTAATGCCTTAAAATCAGAAACATAGATTTATACATCTTTTTGCCACTTTATACCAAGTATCCTGTATTCTGATCTTAAATGAATTCCTACATTTGACCTTGGATGATTTCTTGTCATTTTGTTTCAACCCTTTTTAATGAAATAAAACCTACCCATCTTCTCTATCATACTGTGTAACCTCTCCTTTTGATATGACCTAGTGGATAGAGTCATTGATTCATCTGGGATTATTCCAAGGGTCAGGGAAATTGCAGGGGAGGTCTGTCACTTTTTTGATTTGCTAAGCTCCCATGCATTGCATAAGATTCTAGCATTACCTAGAAATAGAGCCCAAGGGATGGGGCCAGGGCTTTGATTTGAGTTGTCTAACGATAGTCAAACTGCAGTTAGAGCTAGGTCCAGGCTTGGGACAAAGTAAAGTATTGTCAGTTTCAGTAAGAGTGGCAAAAACATTACACATGCCATGGGGACTTGGATAGAATGGTTACAACTGTAATCCCTCCCATAAAATATATATTTTTAGTATAGATAAAATATAATTTTAATAAAATATTTTTAATAGGTATTAAAATTAGAGTTCAAGCCCAGTGTTTCTCCCAGAATAAGTTAAGCCAAATTTAACTTACTGTATGTTAATTTGATACAGGATATTTGTTTTCTGCTAATGTGACTTAATAACAAGGGAACAAAATAAGCTAATGGCTTCTTTGCAAATGATCAAATTAATGCTATGAAGTGGTAAGTACATCCCCTCACTGCAATGCAAATCTTTAAATCGATTTTTGTTTAGTTAAATGATTGAGCATTCATATTCGGCTCTTTGAAAGTAGGCATCGTTTCTGATGATAAACATCAGAAAATTTTCCATAAGACATTTAGAAGAAAGCAGGACTATATTCTCATAATTGTCGGGGGAATGAGAACTTTGTGCAAGTATCGAACCCTTGTACCTGCTTAAACATGCTCAAGCAGAGGACTTAGAGTATCTCGCTGAACAGGAAGGAAAATCCTGGGAGTTTAAAATGTCATTCTAATGAAAACTCAGCATATCAACACAGATGAATTTTCTTGACAGTAAAAGTATATTTTAATCCCTAATCTACTCACAAGCCCAAGTAAAGAATGTGTGTGTATTCAAAGATGTCTTCATACCTCAGTGAAGCTTATGAGGATGTTAGTAGGTGGCTCACCCCTATGAAACCTACTATGTTTAATAGCAGTATCTCCAAAATTTGGGGTGGTTTAGGAGATGGCTATCGATATAATGATAATAATAATAAAAAGAGGATCCAACCTGGAGATGAGCAGTATACTTTAAGTTTAGCAAATGACTATAGTTTATAAAGCTAGTCCACCTCCATTAGAAGCACACTTTTGAGGAAAAATTTTTATTTTCTTCATGCAGTTACAACTAAGTTTAAAAATTAATCTCTATCTTCATATCACCAACTAGGTACACATAATGACCAGAAGGTAGGAATTCAAAAAGATGCATTCAGTTTCCAATCTAGTCATTTTGTGATCTTTAAAAATTTTGTTTTATATATGGTAAACCAGTATTTTAACAATGAAGAGCTCCAATTCAAAAATCCCTGGTCTTGCCTCTATATTACTGGCCACATACTTTATCTTACTATTCCTTGATCATACAATTGAGTAACAGATGAAATTTTTACCCAGAAATGAAATTAGGAATGGACAAACATGTTGTGAACACTATTAGGTATTTGAAAGCCTCCCGAACTGCTTTTACCTTAAATTTTGGTTCTTCCACGCTCCCTCATAAGTATCTTGTTTTTGTCATGCAATAGATGCCTTTCTGAAAGCTTTTCACGGATGTAGTTCTTATAATACGCCATTACCCATGCAGATCTAAAAAAGCGATTTTATAGAATTGTGGAATTAGCGTTTTATTTCAAGCTGGAAGGAAAGTAGTTAATGTAAGTGTTGGGACATGAAACAAATGACAGCAGAGTTCCAGATGACCACCAAAGTGACATTGAAAATACTCCTAGTCTGACTTTACAATCCCGGAGTTTTAAATCACTTTAAAGTTGGAGGCTGTGCAATGTGTTTCCTACCTTTTAGTGGTTGAAAGGTAGGAGTACAGTATGTGTGTGGTCTGAGTTTTTGTGGACGTGATCTGCATTTAATCTGGGGAAACTAATTCCCTAAGCTGCTGGCAGGCAGCATGTAGCTGTTAATTATTCAGGTGGATGACAAATGCAGAGCAGAGGTTCTCGCAAAGACAAAGTTTGTATGATGCATGTTTAGTAACTGATAGGCCTGACATTCAGCGGCGTCTTATTCAGGGCTAATCCTAATCAGCTGCCTGGTGAGATGAACGCCTTTCCTCCTATGCTCTGCAGAGAAAACAGATCTGGAAGAACTTCCTTATGGCAATAAATCCCGTGCTTCATGGCATTCTTGGTGAAAAGGTAACTTGTCCAGATGCATAGGAGCAGAAAGTCAGGATGTTGGTGTGATAAGGAGTCTGAAAGCAAAGAAAGCTTTACAGGAAGGGATGGCCATTGTCTCTTTTCTGTTGTGAAGCTGATTCCAGCTTAATTCTGTGAAGCTCGTGTGCAGAATGGGTAGACCTACAAATTAATTCGGTAGCATACCGCTGTCCGTACCATAGTTTGTACCGAGTTTCAAGTGGTAGGGAAACTCATCCCTTCTAATGGAATGGGATGAGGTTGAAGAAGGTATTCATATATCCCTATGCTGATATGTCTTATTAGTATGGGAAGATTTCCCGTGGGAATCTTGTCGTTACCTTTTTAAAAGTTTGAAACCTGTCTTTCTCTCTCAATCTGCCCTCTTGCTGCCATTTCGAAGTAAACTGTGCAACAAATTGATTAGGTTGGCTAGAAAGGACTGCTTGACCAATTCGTAGGTATTAGTTGTCATGACTGTATTGAACTCCTCCAGTTTACTTTGCCACCTCTTAAATGTTTACACTTGATTGATGCAATGCCCAAATCATAATTTAGCAAAGCCAATTCAGTTGCAAAAAGCTCGAGCTAATTTTTAGACATGAGCCAGAGACAGCCTGTTTGGTGAGAGCCAAAAGCAGGTTTAGTACTGAACCATGAAAGAGTAACTCAGGCTTCTAGTTCAGTCTTTTTTTTTTTTTTTTTTTTTTTTTAAATTTTTTTGAGAGGGAGAGAGGCAGGGGTGAGGAAGGGACAGCTTTATAATTTTTTTTAAGATTTAAAAAAAGAGTTTAGAGAGTGCATGCAAGTGTAGGGGAAGGGGCAGAGGGGTAAAGAGAGAAAGACCCTTAAGTAGGTTCCATGCTTGGCATGGAGCTGGATCTCACAACCCTGAGATCATGACCTGAGCCAAAATCAAGTCAGAAGCTTAACCGACTGAGCCACTCAGATGCCCCTAGCTACGTCTTGTCCTTAGTCAAAGTTGTGACCTTCTCCATGTGACTTAGCTTCTCTGGGCCTGGTTTCCTCATATGGGAAACGAGAGTTGAACTCAATACATAGTCTTAATTTCTATGACTACATTATTTTACTTTTTTTTTTTTTTTGGTGTTGTGAACCTATATGCATAATCTGACATCTTAAGACAGGCAGTCTATAAAATCAACTTTTTTCAGTTTCTGCACGTATGTATGCAAGGCAGAATGTTTATGTTGACCTTTCCTGAAGGTCACTCATGACCATGGAAGTCTCCCCAGCAGCACCTCTATGTTTAACTTTTTGAATTGTTCTTCTAGTGTTTGAGGGTTTGATTGACTATTGAGTAATATTTTAAATGTCACTTTGATAGTTATCTGGCACTCTGCTGTCACTTGTTTCATATCCCAACAGTTATATTAACTACTTTTCTGCCACTTAATCTAAAAATGGTAATGCCCGTATATAATAACCAACACCTTAAGAAATAAAACACCACCATTACTGTTGGTGAGCATTTCAACTATTAGTGTAGATATTAACTTTGTTCATGTCTTGGTGGTAACAAATGTATTCATTTCTGTTGGATGTACATTGAGATGCATACTTGCGTAGTCATAGGGTATGCATACGTTTATCTTTTGTAGATGCTGCCAGTTTTCCCAGTGCCTATACCAAATTACACACGCATCAGCAATATGAGAATTGCAGTGGCTCCTTATCTTTGCCAACACTTGTTTTCTTTTATTTTTATCCATTCTGGCGGATGTGTTTTATGGTGATTTTGATTTGTGATTTCCTGATGATCAGTGAGGTTGAACACATCTGTGGAGGTTTAGTGGCCAGTTAGTATTTGCTTTTGTGTTTTCAACTGTTTTGCCCAATTTTATGTTGGGTTCTCTTCCTTTTTTTATTAATTTTTAGGAGTTCTTTATATATTTCAGATAGAAACCTCTTTGCTGGATACAAATATCCCCTCTCCCTCCGAGTCTTTCCTTTTTACTCTTTTCTTTTTGTCTACAGAGGAACAGAAATTCTTTATTTAGAAATATTTGTGTCCTATTTAAGAGGTCTTTGCCTACTCCAGTGTCCTAAACCTAAAGATGTTTACACGTATTTTCTTAAAAGAATACTTAGATCTGCAATCTAGCTGGAATTAATAGTTGTGTATGGCATGAAATTGAGGTCTAGGTGGCCATCTAAATAGTCTAGTACCATGTATTGAGCTGGTATTATCTCCCCCTAACCCCCCAGCAGTATGACCTTAATTATAAACTAGGTTAACATGCGTGGGCCCAATCTCAATTTTTCATTTCAGTATTGTAGACTCAATTTTCCCCACATTTAGTATGGGATTCCAGAGAGTTCATTGATAAATAGTGGGCATCTGACGGATCCAAAGATGATGATGACAGTGATAATGGTGAATACCATGTAATTGACTGCCTACTTTGAGCTAGTGCTGTACCGAACACTTTGCCTCATTATTTAATACTTTAAATAACCTTTTAAAAGAAACTGAGACTCAGAAGTTATAGGGCTAGTAAATGGGCAAATGTGGATTCTACTCAAGGCCCAATTTTAAGCTATAATGGTAGTCACCCTATTAAGCTACTTTAAGATTATGTTATAAGGGGCACCTGTCTCAGTGGATGGAGCATGGAACTCTTTATCTCAGGGTTGTGAGTTCAAGCCCCACACTCAGTGTAGAGATGACTTAAAATCTTTAAAATATGTTATCAAAGACCAAATCCATACATTCTAAGTTAAATCTCTTGAATTCTTAAAAAAACAAGAAGACAAAACAAATTTAGGTAAAATAAGAAAAGTCTGTTCTACATAAGAACTAGGATGATCAGTAGGGGAAGAAAGAGATAAAGAAAGGGGGGGTAATCAGAAGCGGGAATGAAGCATGAGAGACTATGGACTATGAGAAACAAACTGAGGGCCTCAGAGGGGAGGGGGTAGGGGAATGGGATAGACTGGTGATGGGTAGTAAGGAGGGCACGTATTGCATGGTGCACTGGGTGTTATATGCAACTAATGAATCATCGAGCCTTACATCGGAAACCGGGGATGTACTGTATGGTGACTAACATAATATAATAAAAAATCATTAAAAAAAAATACGCTGATGGAGGGGCACCTGGGTAGTGCAGTCGTTAAGCGTCTGCCTTCGGCTCAGGGCGTGATCCCCGCGTTCGGGATCGAGTCCCACATTGGGCTCCTCCGCTGGGAGCCTGCTTCTTCCTCTCCCACTCCCCTGCCGTGTTCCCTCTCTCGCTGGCTGTCTCTCTGTCAAATAAATAAATAAAATCTTAAAAAAAAAAAAAAAGTCTGTTCTAATAATTCGGTATACACGGGTTAAAACTCTAAACTGAGACTGATTTAGAGGTAAAATCAATGAAGCCAAGTAAGTTTGCAGCAGTCTCCCCTTTTCCTCAAGAGTGATGGGACGTGAAAACTGATGTTAACTGAAGTTTCGTTCCTTCTTTAAGTTGTCTGAGACCAAAACCAACTGAAGTTTGTGTGCTATGCGAAGGTACCCAGCTAAGGGTGGCCTTGGGGAACTGAAATTCGCTCCCCATTCCAGTAGCCAAGCCGTGCGCCCATGGAGCTAAGAAAGAACCTTGGAGGACCTTGTCTAATTTATACAAAAGCTCTGGCAGATAAGGCCAGGTCCACGTCTTCCCTCATCCTCAAGTTCTACCCAGGGCAATGCAGGGAGGCCTTGGACCATGCACTCACCTCTGAGCACGTGGCATGTGCTGCTGGCTTGTGAACAAGGGCACCTCTTTCTGCTTAGGTCCCACCATGACTCAGCCTTGGCAAGCGCTCTGGTATAAATAAGCATTGTGATTTGCATAATGTTTTAGTACCATAATTGATCTGGTACTAAATTTGAGGACGTAGACTGTTAAAAATTGGTTGGAAGTGTGGACAGCTCCATATTACCACCTTCGCACATTTCTATGTACCTGGGAAATTCTGCATGTATTTCAGGGAACTCAAGGACTAGCACACCCATTCCATGGACTCTCTGAACCCTAGCTTCAGAACCCTGGCTTTAAAATTCTACATTATGTGTAATGGAAAATGTAGTTGGAGTGGAAAGCAGTGGCACTAGGAAATGGTGATACTTCGAGTTGAAACGTGCTTTGTTTTAAAGAAACTTTCTTCTCTAAGAGAAAAATACTTAAATGGTAACTAAATAGTATTTATAATTAGCTCAAGAAATATACCGTAAGAAGAACAAGTATAGTACAAGGATGTATAAAGTTATATAAGATGTTTAACCCAGGTAATAGTTGAAAGTATCACCCCCCCAAAAAAAAAAAACAACAAAACAAAATGGGAAGAACTGATATTTTGAAATTAAGTACTTACGTATGTACCTAGTATCTAACAATAACCTATTTTGCATTGTTTGAATATGGAAGATCACTAGCAGGGGCCATATCTTTTCTTGGCTTATTAGATTCTTGTATTTGTTACTACTAGAGTCCAAACTGGGGGTTGGGGTGGTGGGGTGAAGGGAAGTATTCCACTAAAGAAATGGTTGGATTTCTAAAACCTACATTTTCCCCTATTTTGTTTTCTTTTATAGAAAAACAATGAACAAGTTTTGGTTTGGGAGTAACTTACTCTTTTAAGGACTTCTAGATCTTTTGAGGCAAGTACATGTAGCCCCACAAATTACAGAACTGGCCTAAGTCCTTTTTTTTTTTTTTTTTCGCCCTTTGACATGTCTGGGGTGGTCATTGCTCTTAGTGATTCTTTTCTCTGGGTTAACAAAGGAGTAATCTTATTTACGATTGACCACCCATGTCCTTTCTGATTAGACAATTTTAAACATTCTGAACTGAGACTAATATTGGGAAGGTAGGTTTTCCTATGTTGAATATTCACATCAGCTTTGAACCACCAATTTTCTCTCTTCTGGAATTTATGATACAAAGTATGCAGTAGAGAGGCTTTTTGCTGACCCATTAATTAATTGAGCCATTCTTAGAAATTTTAGTCATGACTATTTTAAGACTTAATTTTACCTAGCAAAAAAGAAGCATTCTGAGCTATGTAAATAATTGATATCTACAGAGTCATTTCTTAAGGTTCGTGATACGTAATGGCATCTATTGTTTTATTCATAATAGAAAAACCTACTTAGACAATTGTAGCTACATTTATATTGCAAGGGGTAAAGTGAAACTTTCGGTTAACTATTACTTATTTTTCTCATTCAATATTTAAAGAGATAATTCTACTAATTTGAGAATTAGAGAAAAATTCATATTTATGAAGTTAGTTTGAAGACAGTCAGTCTGAATTAGTGAAAGTTCTGGAACATAAATTAGGCTTAATGCTTGTCGTCCCCTGAGCTAAATTTTACAGTATAAGCCATTAGATTCAGTTATAATAAATGTGGGAATTTATTTTTAATTATGCTAGAATACCAGCCTTAAATTCTAGTCTCCGGTTATAGTATGTTTCTCCTGTTGATTATAAATGGGTGCCTCCAAAGTCCTGAAATATATGGTTCTAATATGAAAGTAAATGTTTACCTTGATATACTTTTTCCACATTATTACATAATGGGAGGCTGAACTTAAAACAGCCCTGAATTATCAATTATTCTGATTTACTGGATTCTTTATTACATTTGAAGGGTCATCAGTAAGGTAATAAATTGTAATGCAGTGTTCCTAGTTAGAGAGTATTCAGAATCATGGGACTAATTCTTTCTAAAATAGCTGGACTCCAGATCGATGTCACCACACATGCCATCACACACAGGTGCACACACACCTGCAAGCAAGCACATGCCCACAGAGGCACAGGGCAGTGCTAATACATGAGCATTTCTAAATGTGCACCAATTTAAGCCTTTGTTAGTTTCTTCTCCAGTGGGAAAATGGCCTCTACAAAGAGAAAATGTTAACTTGTTACTGGGCCTTTTGGTTAGCAGGTTTCATTAAAGAGGAGAAGCTATAAATCCTAATGTCTCAAATAAAAATAATTTAGAGGAAGAGAGAGCACAGGTGTATTTTAAACAAAGAATATGTTCAGAGAGTAGCATATGAACAACAAAAACTTAAAATAGTAAAACCTAAAGAGAAAAATGTGGCACAAGGGTTTGTTGATAGTACATACAGCAATTGAAAAAGTATTCTGAAAGGTTTTTAAAAATTGGATTTTTTTTTAAAGATTTTATTTATTTATTCGACAGAGATAGAGACAGCCAGCGAGAGAGGGAACACAAGCAGGGGGAGTGGGAGAGGAAGAAGCAGGCTCCCAGCGGAGGAGCCTGATGTGGGGCTCGATCCCATAACGCCGGGATCACACCCTGAGCCGAAGGCAGACGCTTAACCGCTGTGCCACCCAGGCGCCCCTAAAAATTGGATCTTTAAACCTGTATGTACTGTTAGAAATCACTGCAGTAATGGTCTCATCAGAGGAAGATGGTGGACTGATCAGGTACAGAAAACATGTTGCTGGTTGAGTCTACTGACGCTCTCGTGGAAGAAGTACCTTAAGATTAGACTGTTATATTCTGAAATCTGGGCCAATAGCATCTACTTCTGTCATTATGCTTCATGTGACCAAATTTATGTCCTTGTCCCCATTCTCTCTCCTGTCAGGCATAATCCTCCAACATTCTGTTGTTCACAGATGTCCAACAATCCCAAATGACCTTGACTCCTAAACTGAACTCTGTAGCTTCCACTAAAATCCATCCCTTTACCTTGTTTTCTCTTGGAATGTATGGCATCACTAATGACCCAGTTTCACAAGCCATAGAGTGAGGCATTATTCTTAGTGCTTCCATTTCCATTTTCTTTGCCATATTTAATCGGACACCACACCAGGGTGATACTGCCTCCTGAACACGTGTCAGATCCGCACAGCTCTCTATTCCCACTCCCATAATCTGTCACAGCCACCGTCGTCTCTTGCTTGAATCAACCTCTTGTTTTCCCTTCCTCCAGTTTTGCCCACCTCTTTTCAAATCCATTCACCATATGGTCATCTGCTATTATGGATAGTTTCCGCATGTGGTTGTTTCCCATTATGACAATAAACAACAATTAGGTAGGGGTAGAACACAGTGCACAAGTGAGGGTGGTGTTCGCAACAGAGAATGAGGGGGGGGGAGGGAGAGGGCAGGGGGAGCCCACCTTGCCACATAGAACCATAGACAGTAGTGGTTGAGCATTAGGACTTACTAGAACGCCTGGGTTCAGATCACGGATCTGTTAGGCTTGTGGCTGTGAACACTTCGCCTAACCTTTGGAAAATCCATGCTTTGTAAGATGGAGATAAAGGAGAAACTAATTTATATGGCTGCTTAGAGGACTAAATGAATAATCATGTGAAATACCTGACCTATGGTAAGGACCCAATAAATGTTAGCTGCTCTTGTTATTTTTATTGGAGTGCTGTCTAAAAGAGAGTGAAGACAGCACCCCAAGACCTGTGGCTAGCCAAACAGGAAGGATGCAGCATGTAACACAGCTCCTGCTGCCAGCACAGTGAGGAGGGGGAATGGATGTGGGAAGAAGGGGAAGAAGGCAAGGCCTATGGTGGCGGCTGCTTCTTGAGCCTGTATGCGTGAAAGCATTTCTCAAGATAAGCTCTGATTCAAATCAAAACAAAGAAAACTTAGTTACATGGATGGTTCTGGTTCTCCTCCCCAAATCTGATTTATTGAGGTAATTTCTTCGTTTTCCCATTTTTCTGTATGCACGTAAACAGCTATTGTTGCATGGCAAAGTATTACATTTCACCTTAGCAGTCTGCAGGCATTCAGTGTCTACTTCATGTAGTTATTGGAAAATGGACATGCTTTCATTCTAAACAATATGGTAATAGTGACGCACTTTTAAGAAATTTCTGCTGTTAGGAAATCACCAACAGCTGGTGAAGAACGTTCCATGTGTGAAAATTCAGGTAAGCTGCTGGGCTAGGATGTGACTTCTTCATGCGCTGGTTCAGCAGTCCTCCAAATCGGGCCCCCATGACAAATGGAACAGTCTTCCACTGTCATACCTCTGGCCTGGTTTACTCTCAGGCTCCTCAGTTGGCCCCAGAAAATGAGCTCGTTTCCTATGCATATCGCTAGTGCTGTTTCCCTCTGGGGACTGGCCAGAGTTCAGTAGAGTTCCTGCTGCTACTACTTACCTGGGAGCATTGGCAGTCACAGAGCCTACTGTTTGCCCTCTTCGGGGCTATGTCAGGATGTCCCCTGAGAGTGATGGACAGGACAGCCCTGCCATGGCGCTCTGCAGACTTACTGTCCACCTTTAACACCATGCTCGTCTATGTTACTCCGGTGTCCGGTTTACCTCCCTGGTATTATTGCAAAGTTGAGTTGGTTCTGTATGTTTAGGCTTTCACAAACTTGCATGTCCTTGGGTGAAAAGGTGCTAAATACCATTTATAGTGATGATCAGTTGTAGAGAAAGATATTGCCAAAGAGCAGTTGGTGAGATTTATTCGCCCTGTGAAGTTTTAATTGCCTTAGCTTTAGACTTTAAAGTTTTATTTTGAGGTCAGCCCTGCTCCGTCATGGAAGAGCAGAGACGTGGCTGTGTGGAGAGTGATAGGACAGTAACCGTTGGCATAGCATCATCTAGAGATAAGTTCGAGCGCATGTGGGCAGAAATGAAGGATAGTTTGGTTTTTTTGTCCAGAAACTGTGTTTGGAGGGGGGAGAATAACAACGTTGTCATATTTAGACTTTATTTGAGAGAGACTGTGCCTTTGGAGCTCAGTGAGGGGTAGGCTGCCTCAAGAACACTATTGGGCAGATAGCTCCTGTGTGGCAAAAAGGAAAAGAGGGGGAACTCTGTGTGAAGAAAGGGAGTAGGAGAATCTCCAAAATTTAAATA
The DNA here is from genome assembly GCF_024610735.1 of Ursus americanus. Taxonomy (NCBI): domain Eukaryota; kingdom Metazoa; phylum Chordata; class Mammalia; order Carnivora; family Ursidae; genus Ursus; species Ursus americanus. Next base: position 12,932,309 of record NC_142161.1, read on the forward strand.
TAATGCTGATCAGAAGGGCTCACGTTTACCCCCTAAAACCTTACGGAATCTGCCCTTAAGAAATATAAAATGAAAAAGGCAAAACTATAGAACAGTATAAAAAATCGATATGGCTCTCCAGCTGCATTGCAGACTCACTGTAATGTTGAACATTGCATCTCCGTGTACGGTGAGTTCATGTCTGTAAATATCAGAAGGACCTTGTTCTAACACTTTCACTTACAACAAGGTCCTTGAGAACCCCATAGAGGAGAGCATTACAGCATAGCTTTAGTATCATTCTAAAAATTTATTGATGTGTCCGAGTGATTTTTTTTTTTTTTTTGTCTTGAGCTGTTTTCCTTCCTTACTCCTTCTCCTTCAGAGGATGATTCTATCTCTGTTCATATGGGTAAATGTCCGTTATGTTACTGCATTTGTGATTAATTGTATTTGAAACTCCTCCTCAGCCACATTGTTGTGAGTTGTAGAAATTTTTGTGCAGCGAACTGATCAAAAAGGAGCCCGATTTCTTCGGTGGCTCTTTTATTTTTCAAGGCTGCTGACCGTTTTAGTGCAAACATCTTACATTTCGAGAAAACGGGAAATAAAACTACATTAGACGGAGGCCAGAATGGAACGTTAGTGGCCTGTGTGCTTCGACTGAGATTGTGTTGGATACCAGTTGGCCAGACTCAGGAACATTTAGATTTTGTTTCTGAGAGGAAGCAGTGCATGGCCATAAGCCACATTAAGTTCATTAGGTGCAATTGCTACATGACACAGTTAATATGGTGACAGAAATAAACTCTTCAGTGACTCAATTCTAGTGGCACCAATTTTAACCAATTTATCAGACAATTGAGTATGTTCTGCACTTGGGATGGCTCTTTAAAAATATGGTGCCCATTTTCTTGTTTGGTTTATTTGACTTTGTAGACACAGCTCGGTTTATGAAGATGCAGATCCGTATTCACTGCGCATGTAAGCATTGATAGTGGGGGTTGGTCTTGCTGGTGCTTAAGGGAGATTTTACTAACCAACCTAGAATGCATCTAGAAGATGTTTATGATCTGGGAAAGCATCCAGTGTATCTTGGAGAAGTGTGTGTGTGCATTTGCTTTCAGTAATCTGTTTGTGTAAGAAATGAAAGGTTAAAAACCACCAATCATAACATCCTACAAAATGGATTATAGTCATGATTGTTAAATGTTCACATGAAAATCTGTAGTTTAATTATTATTGCAAATAATCACATTACCTATATAACTGACACTACAGTCTTAATACATTTTATCCCAAGGCGTGTTAAATTTTATTTTTTAAAAAAACCCAGGAATTGAGGCACCTAGGTGGCTCAGTCATTAAGCGTCTGCCTTCGGCTCAGGTCATGATCCCAGGGTCCTGGGATCGAGCCCCGCATCAGGCTCTCTGCTCAGCAGGAAGCCTGCTTCTTCCTTTCCCACTCCCCTTGCTTGTGTTCCCTCTCTTGCTGTGTCTCTCTCTGTCAAATAAATAAATAAAATCCTTAAAAAAAAACCCCATGAATTATGATTCTTACTCCATTTTAAGGATGAGAAAACAATGAGAACAATATGGGAGGACATAAAGCAGGGAACTACTAGAGTGGTGTGGTTCACACAATCTGACCTTTCTGTTACACACATTTATGACTTGAAAAGTAGCATGTTCAGTCCTGAGCTCCCCTCCATGTTCTTTTTTTTTTTTTTTTTTAAAGATTTTATTTATTTATTTGACAGAGATAGAGACAGCCAGCGAGAGAGGGAACACAAGCAGGGGGAGTGGGAGAGGAAGAAGCAGGCTCCTAGCGGAGGAGCCTGATGTGGGGCTCAATCCCATAACACCGGGATCACGCCCTGAGCCGAAGGCAGACGCTTAACCGCTGTGCCACCCAGGCGCCCCTCCCCTCCATGTTTTAAACTGTGTATCCAGCTACTTATTTTTGGTCATTCCTCTCTGGTTTTAACTCTTTCAGCTAGATTACGTAGACTAAGGCACAGCAAAAAAAACTACTCCTTGTTAGAATGACTCAGGCAATATTAGATAATATGCAGATAAATAGCAGGATCAAGCTTTGTGTTAATTAGTCCCAAGTCCTTTTCAGTTGAGCAACTGATGCTATGTTAGTGAATATATAGGTGTTGAACATGTATAATTTAGGGAAAATTTTGATTCAAATATACTCCTGGAACAACAAAATCAAATGTTAAGAAAATAGTCTAGTAATGCCCTGGGTCAGACTGATGAGTCTTTGCTAGTCTACCTAACTATTGTCTTTAAGGATTTTGCCCATTAGAGAATAGATTAGATGGGGAGAAATGTCTGTTGCTTCCTCTTGGAACCTGGATATCAAGGATATATCAATTCTCTTGACTGTGGTACTAGAATTGTTACATGGAATAAAGTCAGTTGAAGGTGGTGGGTACGAGCTTTCTTTAAGTGCAGCAGTTCCTGGAGATAGGAAGCCTGGAATGAAGACCTCTTCATAGTCTTGCTATGATCAAAGTCCCAAATTATTGTTGAAGGCATTTCTTTACACTGATACACAAACACGATTATCCAAAATAGACTTTTCCTTTCCCTTCGTAACGTTTTGGTATTTCTTTTGTAAGAAAAGAAAAAAGTCTTAATTTGTAAAGCCAGTGGATATTTTGAAGGGAGTTAAGTCTATCCTTACCTCTAGCTCCTGAAATGACGACGATGGTTGAGAAGAAGTCTTTGTTTATACCTGACCTGCTGCCCAATGCTGCTGTCGGCTCACATCCACGTTTCTAAACCGATGCGAGTTCGTTCCCGCTGTGGGAGCCAGGCTGATCCTAACTAGACGACAGTCACATTTTCAGGATTGCTGGGTATCAGATATTTTGTCAGTCAAAATAAATAGATAAAAGGGGAAAACAAAGTCAGCAAATCTTTTGATTAAACGGTTAACCCTTCTGAAAAATTAGGAGTGTAACGGTGACTCAGACTACTCCAGGACACCTGCTCTAAAGAGAGAAGCTGTTAGTTTGAGCACAAGGTAATGATACTATTGTATGAGAGGCGATGACAGAGCTGAATATGAAATTTGTTTTTACTGTGTGTGCAAACCAACCTGAGCATCTAACCATGCACACAATTAACAACCCATAACGGTGGCAACTTTTTAGAGATGGGTGTTCTGGCATTTTCCTGACTAGAATCCCTTAGATTGTTTCCCCAGGCACTCGAATTTAAAGAAGAGTTCTCCTCGCCTAGCTTGCTCAGGAGCGTGAAGTGCCAAATTATTCATTTTCTGTACTTTACACATATCAACTAAAGTATTTTCAGGAAATCTTTGTATATGTGTGGGGAACACTCAACAAATTATTTTTTGATGCCATAAAACCTTTGACTTGAGAATAAACTTACTTTCTCTGGATTGTGCAAACATGGGCTCTTTGGTGCCTTCCAAAAGTGAATTAAAAAAAAAAAAAAGAGGGATTCATGGATGAGAGAAGTATGATCTGTAATTTTATTTCCAGAAAACAATTTGAGAAGGCAGAAATTGTCTGCTTACCTCAGGACTGAAACACAGGAAGTCTAAACAACTTGCCTCTGTTCACACGATAAAATGATGTAAAACCAAGAATACCATATCCCTTCCTAATAATTCATTTCTGGATATTACTGAACCAGATAGACTCTCTCCCTTAATATTGTGAATAAAATGAATCTCTTAAAATGATCCATCTGAAAATAAAAGTGTGTGGGTGCGTGCACGTGTGTGTGCATTGGTTTGTTCTAACTTTGGTGGTGGGTTGGGGGCCCCTGGGCTATCACTTGAGTTTGAGTGACGTTGGCTGTTGCAGAGTCAACTTCCCTGGTGCCTCCAGGCAGGGTAAAGGCTGCTGGTAGGTGCTCCTTATTTACCAAGATGGACCTGTGCGTTTAAACGGGCCTCCTTCTGAACTGGGCTCCTTACCATGGGATCCCTCTGGTTCCTTCCCTGCTGTCACCAGGCTGAACAATGACCCAGGCACGTAGGCAGCTGTGGTTTCAGGCAGTATGGAAAAAAAAGTATTTTCTATCAAGTAGTAGACGTTTAAAAGGATGTGTTTATAGGACAGCAAACTGGCTTCCCATTTTATTTCCCACTTTTCTTATATCAACACTTCTTGAAATTTAACCTTTCTTTTGCCAGGTACATGATACTGGTACATGGCAAGTCGTGAGCACTGGGGGCAGTGGCGATCACGCAGGTGAATGCACCACATGCTCTTCGTGCTTAGGGGTACCTAAGTGGCTTCGTCGGGAGAGCATGTGACTCTTGATCTTGGGGTTGTGCGTTTGAGTCCCACGTTGGGGCTAGAATTTACTTTTAAAAAAAAAGCAGCAACATGCTTTTAATTCTGAAAATAAATTCAAGATTGAATTGCTTCGTAAATCCCTATCTTCCAGATTTCAATGCAGTGAAAGATGCCTGTTTTCCTTCCAGAGCTAGAGAAGGGACACCAGCCATCTCCTCCTTCACTGGTGGCTAATTGGACTCTCAGTGCAACTGGCTGTGCGTTGCTGGAAATCACTTAAGACTATTTTACTTGACGTGCAAAACAAAAGAACACAACAAAACAAAAAGTAGTTTTGAGAAATCCAGGCCTGCTAATAGCAGTTGGCCACCTGCTTATTGTGCTGATGTGTTTTAAAAACAAGAGAAACATTTTGGGCAAACACGATAACTGCACCATATCCAGACAGACTATTGAATTATACAGTGTAGCCTGTGAGTTTTTTCTTAAGAAGCAAATACATTTAAGAATCTGCTGTGACAAATCAATATCAAAATGTGTGCAAAATTACAAGAACAAATAGAATGTTGTTTTTGACTGGTTTGTTTATATTGAAACGATATTATTTTATGTGTAATAGAGCATTAGATTTGAAAACTCTGTGTTGAATATCATTTCTGACAGCCTTTTTTAGGGTCACTAAAATTCCAATAATTCAGCCTAGAATTGAAGTCGATTCCAGAGAAAAATTTAATATAGTCTGCTTGCCTGCCAGCTTCAACATCGTTTCAGAGCATTGAAATGGTTTGACACATTGAAATATAAAGTGCATTTGTCATATCTATTGGTGGAGTATTTTATGTGATCGCATCTAACAAAGATCAAGTTAGAGTAAAACTTATACTGTTTTCTTACGTGTTTGCGAAGAGGATTTTGTTTTATCTTGTTTTCTTTACAGTCTTGATTTGATTTATTACAAAGTCCAATAAACTATTCCTAGGAATAATAAAGAAACACATTGCCTGAACCAATTTTGAAATGCAGTGGAACATCTCTATATTACCGCAGTCATTTGCTGTTTCAAAGACCCATATGAATTCAGGATTGTGTCACAGAAGAGGTACTTTCTAAATGAGCATGAGGTTAGAATAGAGTTTTAATTTCCAACTCTAGCAAATAGAAGTGGTGTAATTAGAAGAAAGTTCATAAACCTTTGAAACTCAGTTTTCTCATCTGTAAAATGGGGGTGATACTCATAAGCGTGTAAGGCTTTTGTCGATTTCTTTTGATGCAGTAACGATTTGTTTGGTGTATAACCCTAACTCAGTGCATATCCCCTAGCAGTTATTCTTTAAAAAGCTTTATTATATTCCTACGGCTCTGGGGATTACATTTATGGAAAGAAATCTGCAGACTATCGAGGTATGAGCATACCAGGAGATATTACAATGAGACTCTAGTGTTTTTATTTTTTTGAAACAATATGGCCTTATATATTACAAAAATCACTTAACTTTCCCAGTATATATTCAGTCCTGCATGATTATTTATGTTTGAGCCGTTTGGGGCTGCTTGTGGTGAGAGTGTAATGACCAAGTTGATTCTGTTCCAGAGAGTTCATTGAGGACAGAGTAAACTGGCATGGACCTTAGCATTGTGCAGCAATGCCGTTTATGGGAGTATACAGATCTCTCACTGTTCCATTTATATAGTCATGTACTCATAACCTTTTGTCTAGAATTCAGATGTCAATTTTAAGTTACTAATACAAGTTGCTTTATGTAAATAAAACTCGAACACCAGTTCTTGAAGACTATTTCTGTTTCCTGGGTAAAAGCTTCCAGTAGTAGTGTTTTGCTAATAGGGTTATAATATATTATGTTGACTGAGGAGTTCTGTTTAAAGAAGTCCCTTTAAGACTTAAAAAAATTGGATATTAAATGATTAAACAAATCTGTTATTTACATGTGTATGTAGACATATGTATACACATATATAATCTTGCTTAATATATCTTAATTTGCATACTTAGCCTACACATTTTTATGGAGGACTCAAGTTTTATGATCTGCCTATATAATATGATTGGATTGGATTATAAATTGAACAGTGAGTAACCAAGACTAACATTTGCCAATGGGTGTTCTACTGAACTCAAGTTCTACAGTGTTCATAAGAATTATTTAAAAGAAGGTTTCCAGGTTGAAAAAAGTTTGGAGAATGTGGAGTTAAAGCTGTCTTATAGTACAAGTTCTTAAGGCATTTGATTTGCTCATTGCTAAATTACATAGTAGACCATGGGAGAGTTGCGATGCACTGTTTCTGTAACCTTTTTCAACACAAAAGCCTTCTCAATTTTTAAAACATTTTTCAGCCTTAGTCATCAATAGAACATACTTTGGAAATTCCAAGTTTAAAGGGAATGTGCTATATACTTAACTATATCAGTAGATCCATCCTGGAGATGGTAACAACCGCAGCTCTTTGAACAGAGAAAAATTTATATAAAAAAATTTTTTTTAACAAGATCTCATGTTCTGAACTCTAGGGTAAAGTGAGAACACTGATCTTTCATGTAGAGAACAATTGTGGGAGGCGAGTACTACCATCAGGACTGGGGGAGACAAGAGAAGAGGCTGGAATTAGTAAGACTTAGAAACTCAGAGGAGAGACCCCTGAAATCAGAGCTCTGGAGAGGGGACGCTGACCAGCTTGTGCTGGTGTGTCCGAGGAGGCAGGCAATGAGAAGTTTCCAGCAAGTGTTAGGAAAGTGGTAAGCTGTTCAGCTGAGGGAACTGCCACTGTTGGGGTGACACTGACAGAACCAGCTGGGAAACACACAGAGAGGAGGTCCTGGCTTCCTCGTTCAGCCTCGCGGCCTCCTTCCCGTGTCCCCATGGCACTGCCTTAACAGCATCTGGCCAGGCACAAATGGGGTTTGCCAGCCCCAGCAGCACAAGGCAGAGCAGGGAAGGATGGTTTTGAAGCTGGTAACAATAGCCTATTGGCACAGTTGCTTTATTAAGAATCCTGGCTCTTAAAAAGAAATGTTAGAATTATTTCGGAATGGTCCTATTGTCATCTTAGATTGAATTTGCTATAATAATTCACAAAGCAAACCAACTCACTTTATAATTTATATCCCCAGGAGCAATATTCCATTATTACATTAATACTCCATTATTAATGTACAGGTTTCCCAACACAGAAGGGTTAGTTTGAACTTACTCTGAATCATTTAAAAAAAAAAATACTGTTGAAGGCTTGCACAATTCCTGGCTTTTTAATGCTATTCAGCACATTTCTTCTGTTTCCTGGGCTTCATATGCGGGGAGACATTTGAGATCAAACACACCTGAATTCGAGCAGCACGATGCTATGCTACTGAGAATCTGTGAGACACTACCATGGTGGTAAGGTTACTGCTTTACGGAAGACTGGGCTGTTTGACAAACTTTGTGGGTTAGTGAAAGGGTACCTCTTACAAGAGTCATCAGTAATGTCTGGGAAATGCAGTCAGCAAATGAGAAATGCCTTCTCTGTCCGAGCCTTACATTTACTTAGGTTGCAGTAAAAAAGTTTTAGCTGGCACATTTTGGCTTTACCTTATCCGTGGGCTTTGTTAAATTCTACTTATTGGCCAGATCCAGTTTGACGTTTACAACCATCCAAGAGCAAGCCAAGCAGGATAACAAGTCAGGAGACGAAGGAAGGAGCTTCTGTGAAAGAGGTCTCATCGATAGACTGTGCAACATGTAGAGACTGTGTGTGTTAGGCGAGGTGACAAGGCTATGACTAAAAGATGCAAACATTTGTAGTAAAATGAAAAGAGGTCTGAGGAAACAGGCTATGGAAAAGTTGACTTTAGAAGATAGGAAGAGAAGGAGCTCATGATCATAACAAACTAATGAGGGCTGGAAGAGAATAAGATTCCCATTACAAGGAAGACATGAGAGAGGAGAATTTTGAGGGGAAATGGTAGTGACATTACTATGTGACTGAGAACTTACCATGGTCCAGTCTTGGTCCAGAGTGCTTTGGGTATATTAAGGACAATACTATTGTAAAGGGATCAGAGGAAGGCCCTGAAGACCGTGAACTGAGAAAAGGCTGTTGGCTTTTGATCTTTGGAGGGTTATTTTTGACTTTGTGGGGGAAAACATTTAAACACAGTGAAAGTATCAGAAGCCAGGTTTCAAATGTTTAAGGAAAGAAGAATTGGTTGTCAGTGTAGGGAGTTCAAATTACCTTTCCCAGAGCTTTGTCAATGGAGCAGTAAAGATCACATATACAGTCCTGTCCTACTTCCGTTGAGTGCTTCCGACTATGGGTGTGTTTAAAGGTTGAGAAGGTGGACATGTAATGCTGAGGTTGTACGACCCCTCTCCTGAGTCTGAGATTGTGATGGACCACCAGCTTCTTTGGGAGGATGAAGCCACGTCGTTGCAAAAGGCACCGTGTGAGCCCTGTAAGGTGTAATGTCTTGACTAAGGTAGAGTTATTGAGTAAAGAAAGTCCCTAAGAAATGCGTGCTATTTAAGAATCAAGCATATGAATTACTGGAATATGAAAACAAGGAGTTGCTTTCAGTTTTCGATAAGGTTGTCGTCACTGTATTCTGGTCAAATTACACACAGTCTACCGAGATTTGTCTTGGTAGAAACTTGGACTAGTTTGTCTGAGGTTTTCTGAGTAGTAGCTTGTAATTAAGACAGACATGGAAAATGTCGTAAAGGTGATGTGCATGTGTCTGATGATTTAGTCTAACTTACTGTAATGGAGAAATTTCCCTGCTAGCTCCTTGACTTCTAAGGTAAAGTTGATTTCATAGTCTTGAAAATGTCTCTTCTAGTAAAAGAATGTCTATATTTTAGTAGACTCCAAAGTCTGCCTCACATACTTGAACGGTCATGTTTCAGTACCTATTATTTGGAATAAACAGGATCCTCAACCAAATTGCCATTTCCCTTAAAAAAAAAAAAAAAGGGGCCAGGTTTAAAATCCTTTGTAAGCCACTGGGTTGACTTTAAGCCAGTTTTTTTTTAAAGGAAATCACTCAAAACACCACTCTGTTCGGTAAGAGTAGCTTTCCAGTTGAGTCACAAAAGGTGTTGCGGCTCAGTGCTTTGCTGCACTATCTCCATACCTATGGAGCTGATAATTAGGGAGTAAAACAGTATATATGCTGCTTTGTGTTTTCTATGAAGTAACCTTCTATTCATTTTACAAGAGCTAGCCCTTGTCTGGAGTACTGTGTAGTAATTTGCATAATTTCTCAAGAACATCCCAAGATGAACGTGTGTTGTAGATCAAATTTGAATCAAATGTAAGTAACTTCTGAAATAAGTAAACATAAATGCACAAACATGCCTATAGGTATTATAGATACATAGATATAAAAATGTGTATGCATGTATAACTTCTCCCCAGCTTTAGCTGATGAGCTGTTCATGAATGTCTGCCTTTAAAATAACTTACATTACTAAGATAAATATTATATGAGGGCCATGCTAACTGCTTTCACAACTAAAATTTTAATAGCGTTATTATTTAAAAGTTTTCCAGCATGCACATAACTGGTGAATAGGAAGTTACTGCTTCTCTCGGTCACTTTGGAGACCCATGCTTACAGAAGCTACTATGCCAGGCTTCCAGAATCACTCTGGGCATTGTTACCCAGTTACCTAGAAGGCAGAGGAGAGCAAGGAGCATCACCCAGGGAAGCTAATGATGGGCCAGGCCTAGAGTAGCCCACGATCACTTCTGCTCATATTCTGTTGGCTAGGATTCCATCAGATGGCCACATTAGATTGCAAAGGGATGTGGAACATGTAGTCCAACAATATTCCCAGAAGAAGAGGAAGTGGTATTTTGGTATACTGTCTGTTGCCAAAATATTTAATAAATACCATTTTTTAGAAAGTGTTAATAGGACATCGCTTCATAATATAAAATCACAGATCATGCTCTTTATAATTATATACATTGCTAATTTATATAACAAATATATAATGATATACATGAGTATTAAGGCATTTTTGTATGGTGATGTGGAGACAAAGGGAGTTCAAAGCCAGAGGGGATTTTGATTAGTCTAAGAGGGTCACTGTCAAAAACATAGTGTAGAGCTATTGCTGTACGTGTAGACTTATGAGAAGCATACCTCAGGACTCCACTTCTACTGAAGGGGAGTCACTTGCTATTTCTAAGTAAGAAACTCTGATAGTGACAGAGAAACAGCCTTATCATTGAGAAGTTCATAATAACTGGGATGTCAAGAGCTGTCTATAGGAGGCAAAGAGTTTAATGGTGTTTCTTTAAATTACCATGCTATGTTCATAGAGATTTTGATTGTAGCCAAATCTGTGTTTTGCAAAATCAAGCGCTTTTTGAAGACTGGCACCTTCCTTAGATGACAATGTGGAAATCTACCTGTGAAAGGCCATAGGTTTCTGAGAGAAGACAAAATGCTATTGAAATTGGAACTTTCTTATTTAATACAAATTTGCGTATCTTATTTACTAAAATCATAATTAACACTTCCATTGCCATTATCAAATAGCTGAATATAATTAGTTTTATTTAGTACATACCACCAGAAGCAAATGGAAACTACAAAGTATTTAATATCAGAGTTTTCCTTGACATTTTTTTCAGTTGACTCCTTTTTCCTCTTTCACTTTTTGTCAACCAGGGCAGAAATAGCCTACACTTCTTCTCTCAATGTCTCTACAACTTATGATTAAACAATAGATAAAAGTCATGATTATTTACAGGTGAAACTTTTTTTTTTTTTAGGGCAGTGTTTTTATTAGAGTTAGTAGATCTCAGATTTGGGGGTGCATAATCTCGTCTAATTCCCCATTTTTTTAAAAAAAGATTTTATTTATTTATTCGACAGAGATAGAGACAGCCAGCGAGAGAGGGAACACAAGCAGGGGGAGTGGGAGAGGAAGAAGCAGGCTCATAGTGGAGGAGCCTGACGTGGGGCTCGATCCCATAACGCCGGGATCACGCCCTGAGCCGAAGGCAGACGCTTAACCGCTGTGCCACCCAGGCGCCCCTAATTCCCCATTTTCTTATAAGGAATTGGTTGAATGACTGCTGCATAATGAATGTTTGTCTTTTTTTTCCCGTTCAGTTCAGTACTATGTATCATATTTTATTTTTACATATTCAAATGTACTTTAATACTATATAATATTGCAATATTATAGACTAGGCAGTCTTATTAACAAGTCTCTGCATATGGGAATTAGAGGGTGGGGTATTGTACTTAAAAGAAAAAACATTTCAAGTAATTATTTTAAAGTTGATTTAATATCACTATGTATAACAAAATCCTAGAGCATTTATAGCCCCCACTTTCCTTCAAAAACGAAGTAATTGTAAATGTTCTACATATTAAATTTACAGAGGGTGTCGATCTTACTCTTCTATTCGCTTTTTCTTATCCTCTTCAAAACTTCCTCATCAACCACGGTTCTTCCATTTACAGTCTATGTTGGAGAAGGCAAGTTATATATTTCAGGTTTTTTTTTTTTTTTAACTTTACAGAATCTACAAATCTCTAAATTAAAAAAGAACTTTTCGTTATGCATATGCTTGTTATTTCAGTAAGATCAACAAAATGTTTAGGAGCACAAACAAATTCATTAATTATCTTTTGTATCCAGGGCAAAATATAGCAGGCAAGTTGAAAAATGAATTGTTTATTTTTGGAGGGGCTGGGAATAAAGAACAATGAAACTTCCAAATAAAAGTAGTTGGACCTTTTGCTGTGGATTTGAAAATAAGTCCAGAAGGCTGAGCTTAATATAACATGTGGCAGGTGGCCTGCGTTTGCCTGGAGAATTCCTTTAGGGCAAGACAGCTCAGCAAACACATAAATCCTTTTTTCTCTGTTATCTAGTAGCACATTTAGTTGCCATGGGGATTTTATTTATGCAGCAGATCCTCTGCAGTTCAGTTTGTGCCTAAAGTTTAACCGTACAGCTGTTACCGTAAATGCTACATGGCAATATTTTCCAAACACAGACCCTAGAACAAAAAGAACATTTTTTTTTTCCAGCGTTGATTTTGCTTTTTATGTTCTGAAACATCTTAGTAAAGTATGACTATATACCAGGAAAACTTCACAAGTTCCAGCCAAGCCATTGGTATCATTTCGTGTTCCTCAAATTGTTCACTTGCAAATAAATTATATGAAAATGTAGCAAATATATTTTCAATGAAGGCAAAATGTTGCAAGTTGAAATGAATAGCTTATTCATTATATTCTATGTATTTAAAGGGATTTGATCTCCCTCCCGCCCAGTACTGTTAACTTCTTAAAGGAGTTTAGATCAAATGATCAGACAAATACTTGCTATTCTGTATCTTCTCACTTCCCCAGCTCTTTCAGTACTTTCCCCCCACTATTTCTAGGGGAGGAGGGAGGAAAACAAGATAGAAAAATGGTGATTGCTTTTGCAACAATCAAGAGATATCTAAGTTTCTCCAGCTCTGAGCTAGGTCCTGATTTGGAATGAATTGCTTTTGTTTCGTCTTGATTTGTACTACACCAGATAAATCACCAGTGTGTCTCCTTTGTGTGAACAGCATGGATTGGTCAATGAAAAGGGGAACTGATGGTTTTAGATGGAATGCATAAAATTACCTCCCACCATCTGTGTCACAGCGCACGAGGAAAATGGTGAAAGGAGAACTTGAAATCCAGGTAAAGTTGCTTCCTTAGAAGGAAAGCAAAGCATTCAGAATCAAGATAAATGTTTCTTATCTTCCTCCGCACATGATAATTTTGGAAGGGAGGTTGACTGTTACAGAGAACTGTCGAGACATCATCCTTACAGATGGTTCTGCTCTAGTTAGATGGTCAACATATAAAATTTGAAATGATAAGCCAAATGAAGGCCTTCTGTTTAAATACCGTATATTCTTGGCAGTAACCAAGCAGTTTAACATGGAAATGGCGTTACTACAGTAGGAGTCATTAAAGATCATCTCTGCTAGGAACGTACACCTTTCAGATATTTTATCTTTCTATTACAAAGAGCCACATAAGTTTGAAAACGAATTTTGATGTCATTACTCGAATAAATTAGAGATTTTAAGTGGCAACTGTTAACAAGTTCTGTCTATAGAGTGGATGCTCTGAAGGCATTGAAGGCACTGTGCCTCCTGTAAGAGGTGACTGCAATCTCTTGCCATTTACTGTGCAATTTTAGCAAAAAAAAAAAAAAAAAAAATTCCATTGTTATTTCTTTGGGGATATTAAAGAGCAAACATACATCTTCCTTGTACCCATATAATCAACAGTGTTATGGGCAAGTATTCAGTTTTCATGAAGTCATTTCTTGAAAGTGTCAGTTACCTTATTGACTCTTTATGGCATTGCTACTCAAAGTGTGGCCCATGGACCAGTAGCATTGGCATCACCTGGGTGCTTGTTAGAAATACAGATTTTTGGCCCCCCCCCAATACAGAGAAAGAATCTGCATTTTGGGGAAATGCCCAGTTGATTGCTGTGCGTATTAAGTTTGAGAAGCATTAGTCTTTGGGCCATCAAGCTGGCGCTCAAAGTGTACTCGAGATTATTGTGCAAGGGGAGCGTAGTTTCATCAGCTATTTTAGGACCTGTTAGAAGTAGACTTAACACTCTTTTTAGTTTTTTATCTTTTGTATTTTCATCATACACACACACACACACACACACACACACACCATCAATTCTCTGTTCGTTCTTCCTCCACACTAGTGATAATTAATGCCAGAATTCCTTCAGGAATATAGGTTGACCAGCTACTTACACTACTGAGAATGTTTGAGTCACTTTCTCTTCTGTCTGTAGAACCAATCCACCTTTTTGTCCTCCTCTTTTAACAGACTGCCCTATGAACCCTGACCCAACATCACAACAAATGACTCCCCATGCCCTCGACACATGTTCTTTACAACTCCATGCCCTTTCATATGCTGTTTCCTCTGCTGGGAATATTCTTTTATTTTCCACCTGACAAACTCTGAATCATACTTGAAGGTTCATTCAGTTCCAATGTTTTCTAGCTGAGGCATTCATTTTTATGCAAACAGAATGAGTCGCACTTTCCATAGGGTATCTGTGGTAGTTATGCAAACCTGTGCTAGATTTCTCATGACCCCATGTTCAATCTATTACTTACATAGGAGTCTGGCTCCCTCACTGGATTCACTGCTCCTTGAAGATGCTACTCTTACCTAATTTACCTGTGTATTCCCAACACCTAGGAAGATAGCCAGCCCATAACAAGTGCTTGTTAAGTGCTTGTTAAATGAATGAGTGCCAAATCCACTGAAAAGTACACTTTTTTAGCAATCAGAACTGCTCATAAACTAAGATATCAGGGTAAATCAATCTCCTCTCTCTGCTATAACCTTTCATAAAACAAAAAACAACCTTCCTGTTTTGAGAGAATCATATCAGATATGGTGGAAATAGAAAGGATAATAAAAGACCACATATAAAGTAGGGTACGGAAAAGAGAAGGACCTGAAATTGAAAAATTACAGAAGCTTGAATGTTCAACTGTAGAGAAACTAGTACACTGGAGAAACCCAAGAGTGAGATAAAAATGGTTTCCAAGGATTTGATTATATTTAATGTGAAAATTGTATTACCCTTCTTACAGTGGGGGATCAGCTCTCACTTTGATGTGTGGTTAAAAATTGGAAGTTTATCTTTGAAATAACCTAACCTTCTAGATGTACCTTAAAACCGTGTATTTTACTTTTACAAGAATTCCATATGCACAAATGATGTTACAGTGTTAGTATTAATATGGGGGGAATGAGAATACTGGATTTTTCTTTGAACATAAATGGTAGTGGTTTGTATCAAACTAGGATTATTTTCTTTTTTATGAATGTTGACATAGGAACCACGCAGACCGTAAAGGAATGTACTTATGTGTGTATGGGCCAGACATACTATTGCACATTTTCCCTTTGTCTTACACCAACTGCTACAGTGGGAACTCATGGTAGTATTTCTAAGGTATACTGGGGAAACAAAATGAAAAGTTTGAATATTTCTTCAGTAAGAGTGGAAAACTTAACTATATGACCATAAACTTAACCTAGAAGTAGAAAAGTTTAGATAGACACACCACATTTAATTTGAACAACAAAATAAGGTTTGCGATGTCTGGTAAGAGAAATCAATGATGTTTCTAATTCTCAATTCAAAAGACTTGGATTTTTGATCTGTATTTTGTGAAAATTAAAAAAATTAAATTTTTAAAATTTTAGATTGTATTTTGTAAAATTTTTAATTTGTATTTCACTGAAAGGGGAGTTTTGGGATTTTGTTCTAATGCTATTAGTAATTTTGGACAAGTGGTTTTTTTTGTGGTTTTATTTATTTATTTTTATTTTTGTTTTTTAATGATTTTTTATTATATTATGTTAGTCACCATACAGTACATGTGTTTTAAGGAATCTGTGGTCCTTAGAGTTTTCAGCCAGTTCTGCTACTCATAGGTACGAATTAGAACTTATTTTTACTATGCACTGAAAGAGCTCAAATATTTAATAGCGTACAGATTTCACTCTACTACAAAGCTTGGTGGGCCCGAGATACTCTACAGTTACTAAGGAGATGGAGATGGTTCAGGGACAGCAGGAGAAACAACGACTGAGGGGAAGAAGTTCCAGAATAAAACAATTGAAGGGGCCATTTACTATTGAAAAATGTTTTTTTTTTTTTTTTTTTGAGGTCATTAAGAGATCACATTCAGATGTTTGTTGTGGAACTCTTGATTATAAAGTCATTAAAATGAAAAGTTTTTTTTCAGTTATGTAGAAGCTAAAGAAAACAAAGTGACATTTTTACTAATTAACCCTTTGGAAGTATTAGTTATTGGGGGGAAGTAGTTCTAGAAAACCTGAGAATCCTGGTTCGGCTGTCGCCACTGCACAGGACGAGGATATACTTCTTATCCTTTTATTTAGAATGTAAAGGACTGTCAGAAATAGTACTGCAAATGGTTTCAGTGACGGTGTGTGTTCGCAGGTACTTTAGATAATCACTAGTCACATTTGGGGCATAAACTGAATTAAAGGAGAAATCAGGGAACTCAAGGACGATCAAGTAACTCTGGAGAAATAACAGCAAGCTTAAAAGCTGATGAGATAAATACAGACTAAAGAAGAAAAGGCTAGGTGGTTGGAAGTACATTTGGCTGTGTTTCTTTTTCGGCAGGCTTACGAGGATCACTTAGTATTAATATGCTGAAATCCATAAGGCTGGCAGTGCTTCCTATGAAGTTCTATAAGGGAAAAAAATGGGTATATTTCTTTGGGAGACTAGACTACTTACTGAAACCATTTTCCCCCCTAATAACAGGGAGATGTCGGGCACTGAAAGATTTTCTTAGAGTACTTGAAAGAAGAAAGGGTGCCCCTCCTGCATTGTAGGGGCAGCATAGAATAATGGATAAGGCAAGACATAGACTCTGAAGCCAGACCACTCGGGTTCAACTCCTGGCACTACCTACAACTAGCTCAGGAAACCAGAGCAGGTCACATCGCTGTGTGCCTCAGTTTCTTCATCTGTACAATGGGATAATAATGCTGTTTACCTTTAAACAGTTGTGAGGATTAAATTCAGTATCACTTAGAGCAATATTTGGCATGTAGTAAGTGCTTCATAATATTACTAGTAAGAAATCTGAAAGAGGTATGTTAATGGATAAAAAATATAGAGAAACAGGAGACTGATAACTGTTCTTCTTGTCAACAAAAATGTAAGTTATCTGAAGTCTACTGGGAGGAAACCATACTGCAGCAGAGAAAATTGATAGCATAAGAATATCCCAAGGCAGAGTTATTTAAGAGGGTAAGACACTGTCTTCTAAGCAAATTTTATATTGCAGTGTAAAACCAAGAAGGTGTTTAAACATAGCAATTAGTTTTGGAAAGGAAGAGAAGATGTTTCAAGAAGAAAAGGGCAACGATGAGTTTCGTAACATAAAGAAGTTATGACTGCCTTTCAAGGCCCATGGCAGAGAAAATGCACTAGGAAGCTATTAGAAATCAAAATAATTGAAAGTGAGTTTGGAGTAGAATTAGTTCAAGAAGCTAAAGAACTACCTACATTAATAGGATGAAGAAGAAAGAAGGGAGAAATACTTAAAGGACAAAGAAAAAGGAATATATACTTTCTCCTATTAAAAAGGAATATATACGTTCTTCTATTAAAAAATTAGCCTCTCAAGAACAAGGGCTTCATCTTCGACTTCCCAGTGTCCTGCCCTGTGCTTCGCTTATAATGCACACTTAAGTATTTAATGAATTTGTGAATGAGTTCATCTAATTAATGGATTAATTAATGGATTGAGGAATTAAATTTATTAACAAATAATTTATATGAGCATTAGAAGGAAGTAGGTCATATACAAAACTTTTAATTTCAGTTTTCCATATTCCTTTATACTTCAGGGCACAGAATTTAAAAATGGAGAGTTAAATAGTAGAGAATTTCTCAATTCAGATAAAATTAAAAATGAGAGTGTATTTTCTGCTTAAAATTCTATTAAATACAGAGGTGTTTAGGATTTTAGAAGCAAAAATGGCTAATCAAGAGGTCAAAGTGTCATCAAACTATGAGAAAAGGCAGAATTTTTAAGTAAGAATATTAGGCAGAACTTTATGGAGAATTGTCTGTTTCCTTGAAACTGTTTTGGACGTCCACCGTGTCCTGTTCCTCAAATGGGGAAAGATGAATGTGTGTGGAACACAGTTCAGTTGCTTTATTTCATAAATAAACGTGTTCAAACCTAGGGTATAAGACATTTGTGGGGTTATCACGACAACTAGGAATAGAGGTTAGAAGAAAGAAACACGAATTCTTAAATGATAGCTATCGGGAAAGAAGATTACAGGCTGCTTTATTAAAGAAAAATAGTAATGTTATCAGATGGGTTACCTAGTTTTCATCAAAATAGCATAATGCATTTGGGGGTAACATCAACCATTCAGATGATCGCTAATTTGGACAACATGCCTTGTAAGGGCAGTGAACACAAATGGCAAGTGCTGCTGTTAGTGAATTAGAAAAAGGTACAGGTCACAAGAAAGCCACCCTGAGCCTTCAGCTGTACGCACGGGCTGTAGACACTCTGCGAAAGATGAACTGGCAGATTCAAGAGCCGTGGAGCTTGCTGGTTGTTAAACTGCAGTCTTCCAGTGGCGGACAGCTGTTAAAACTTAAAAAGTAATGGAAGGTTTTTCATTTTTATAGTAACCCGAGTATTTTTTTCTTAGGTCTTTGATATATCCACCCCTTATCTACTTGCAGGTGACAGTAGAGGACAGAAAAGACTAAACAATAAACGGAATACTGCATACATTCTTTAATTCCTTTGGTAGGTGTTTGAGTATTTACCACTTGCTAGACAAAGACTAACTTAAAACAGAATGGATGCTGCCCCCATACTCTAAGCCTAGTCTGGCCGCATTCTCATGGCTTTCTTGTGCTCAGAAATTCCCTGGAAATATTAAAAAATGAAGACCCTCAGCCATTACAGTGAGATGGCTTCTATTAGCTGTGTGTATCAGGTGGGGTAGGGGACAAGGAAGCTGGGGGGGGCCCATAATCTCTCTGTCATCAAACTGTACATGTGATGATGATGTGTGTGGTTAGAGAAACCCACTTGGAGACTCATTGGGCAAGTAACCACAGAGGGATTTCTCAGTGCAAGAGGCATCAACCGGAATAAACGATGGATGGGAAGGTCTTGGCCAGCTTGAAAGGGTTTGGATGGTGACATGGTAGAGAGGGAAGGGTGGCAGGGTGCTCCAGAACACAGGGAAGAATAGGTGTTAGGACTGACAGTTTGTGTCCTTACTCTATTTCGTGGCTTCCTCTTGAACTTGATGTTGTCCCAGAGTTCAACAAGAATGTACCCAACAGATTCTACTTACCCCTGAATATAACACTTGTTCCCAACCCCAGAGAAGCTCATGGTTGGGGACATGCACATAATCTTGAGGTTTAAATGATTTAAATATGTGAAATGCTTGTCGGTTAATACCTGTAACACATCTAAGCTATGAAGCATAATAAAATATACACCTGAGTACACCACCCAGTTTAAAAGACTAAAACCTAAGCAGTACCTTTGAAGCTGCCTGATCCTATATGTCCCCTACTGAGATACACTGATTTTGTTGTTGTTGTTGTTTATTGTTCCCTGTTGTTGAAATTGTTTTAACTCTAAATAATTTGGGGCAGGTTCTTTGGTATTTCCTATATTAATATCACATCCTTGAATCACAGTTTGATTTTTGCTTTCCTTGTCTTGTTTCTGGTTTTAAATGTGATTCTTCTGATATTTAACTACCAAGATTAGCTGTAGCTGTTCCATGGGTATCTGTTATTTAGTGAAGGAGGTCTGTGAGTATGCTAAGAAGTGTTTTGTTTGTTGATTATGAATTTGCATGGAATTTGATTAAGTGGTTTTTCTGCATGTATTGATGATATTGTCTGATTTTTCACCTGTAATCTATTAACATGGTAAATTACATTTAAAGATTTTTCTAATATTGTATTTCTGATATAGAATCAAGTTCGCATGGAATTTCTCTATTTTAGACACTGTTGAATTCAGTTTCCTAACATTTTGTTGTAGTACTTTTGTCATATTCAGATTTTATAAAGTAACATTCTTTAGGGTTTATGAGTCGTCCTCTTCTTATTCACCTGGGTGAGTCTCATGTCCTTATTATATGAACACATGAATGCGGGAATTTTATCAGTTTGGTTGGGCCATGCGGTCAAGTTTTATTAAAACCTCTCGGATGGTGTTTACAAGTATTGTGTTCTAGTGTCACATCAAAATACTCAATAAATATGTTAAGCGCTGACTATGCAGTGCCTTGAGCATACAGTTGTTAGTAGGATCTTGTTGTTCAAAAAGTGTATATTCATCAATGAAAGGGGACATCAACTGGGAATAGAAATAGGCGTGCCCTGTAGGTCAGGGAATCCCCCTCCATGGGCTTTCTGTTTTGCTCACGTCCAAATGCCTTCTTAGATCTCCTCATTATTCAGTGATCTCAGTCCCTTCTTTGCTCAGTCCCTTGGTTCCATTTCCTCTCCTATGGATAGTCTGCTACTTACATTACCTTGAGGTTCTTTCTCCTACAAGCCAGGTCACAGAAAAGACAATAGTTCCCTCCTGCTCCTTTATAAAAAGAGGTTCATACTCGTTCACACTCTTTGCATTTTACTGGTTTGGGCATTTATTGCCTTAGAAACCTGGCAGGTACTAACCATAAAACCAAACATGGGGAAGTTGAAAAGCTTCCTAAATTCTCCCTGTATTGGTCTCTAGTTTTTTTTACTCTTTTTTTTCCTTCAGAAAAGAAAATGGAAAATCCTAGGGCTTTATTATTGAGGATATGGTTCATCTTCCTAAATCCTTATCCCATAAGTGTACAATCTTCCAGATCCACAAAAATCTCTCTTCCTCTCCAGCATCCATGATAGACCCACTTGATGCAAATTCTTAAAGCAATAAGCAGGCACTTTGTGTCCCTAAAGTCACCACTAAGGGGTGCTTATATTTACAAACTGCTTCCCAGACCAGAATTATCTAGCCTGGACCTGTGTTCACTTAAGTAATTAAGTTCGAGTTCTACGCTTGGTGGTAGCAGAGTGGTAAAATTTCGTCTTTTTATGTCCTTGAGAAAATACACAAAGCTGTCGTGGTTTAACTTCAGTAATAAAATTTTGGAATGATTAGGATGTAAAAAAAAAAAAAAGCCATAAAGATTAGTGAAATTAGTGAACCGAAAAACCTCATTTAAATACTGATGGCACTATTTTTGGTGAAAAGATGGACAACAATTTAAACAATTGAAGAATGAGCACAATTAAAGAAAAACAAAGCAATGAGAAGGATAATCAATCATATTGGTTGTATGTACTTTTAAAAGTATAGTACATCTGTCCACCAACAAATGGATGTGGGATCCATGTGGTAAAATAATGGTGTTTCTCAATTAATAATACAAGTTAAAAACCCATTAAAGGAAACCTCAAGAGAGTTTTCCATTCTTCTCATATATTGGAATTTTGTTGTATTAGATATTGCTTAAATAAGGTGTTATGAAGGAGTTGGAAATATTTATCGTTTTTATAAACATCCATTTTATGATTAAAAACAATATTTCAGGGGCTCCTGGGTGGCTCAGTCAATTAAGCATCCAATTCTTGATTTCAGCTCAGGTCATGATCTCAGGGTCCTGAGATTGAGCCCCATGTGGGGCTCAAGATTCTCTTGTCTCCTCCCTCTGCCCTATCTGTCCCTCCCTCCCTTTTTCTTTTTAATGAAATCATTTTTTCAGTTGACTGGTCTTTGAAATCTCCTTAAAATGAGTTAATGATATACTCCCTTATTTAGTTTCCTTTGCTGACTTAGAGCCACACACTACCTCGGCAGGCATAACCTCTCCTTAGAGCAACGTTGAGCTTGCCAGCAAAAGTGGAGATGTTGCGGAAGTGGATGAAGGGAAGAGGAATAGGTCTGAGCTGCAAGATTATTTTTCCTTTCCCTTGCTAATGTAACTACATGAATACATAAATTAACAATAAGTAAAATAAGCATGATGTGGGCTTAAAAATCATTGGTATTTCTATTGCATCTGAGATTGTTTTGAAATCAATTATACTTCATGGAAATATCTCCATTCTTATTTTGTAATCATGTTGTGTACTCTGGAATTTTTAGGCCATTTGTGTTTAAAAAAAAAAAAAGAGGGGGGAGTGGTAAAAGAATTGTATGACAAGCAAAAGGGAGATATAATTACTGCCTTATGCTCTTACAAAGTATTAACTTCCTAGTAAATTTAGAAAAAAGTTTTGAATTGATTCCAAATTTTGCTTGTATTGTGTTTATTATTCTAGCTCTTCATTTTCTAACACACTAAACATAGCAATAGAACCTCAGTGTCCATAATCTCATTCTTCACATCCACCCTTTAGACCTTTCTCCCTTCCTAAAATTCTTAGAGAGGAGGCATCCCTGACAGTTTGAAGCTTGTGTTGTAAGAAACCTTGAGGAATTCATCCAGCCCAGCCTTTCACCTTGAGAAAGGACAACTAAAGCCTTCCCAGCACAGGGGTATTTATTCTACTCTTAAAGATGCCCGAAGAAGCTAAATCCATAGCGGGGTCAATCTGTGCTCACTGTTAAGATGAGCTTTATTATCTGGTCCAAATCCCCACTATTTGAGTTCCCTTGTTGTCGTCTTTACTTTTCAGTGACACTCAGGGAAAATCTCAATACCAGGTTCCTTGAGGGTTGAGGATTTGAAGATACTTTTTCCCTCAAGGAAAAACTAGTTTTCAGTCTGTCTTGTGTAATAATATTTTATGTGTTGAAAACTAATTAGCTCATCCATTTGTAATCCGGCTGTTTGTCTTCTAGACTAAATAATTCAAACGATAGCTTTAAAATAGATCTATTGATGATCCTTTAAGCATTTGGCTGAAATGACCTATTTTGACCCTCTCCAACCTGAATAACCTCTCAAAGTGAGCCACCAGTTGCACTCCTCCGTACGCTCATCTACACCTAAGTGGTCTAGCTATTTTCCAAAAATTAAATAGACACTTATGAAAGCTCTCAAAAAACTTTAAGTTGAACTCCTTAAATAATTTCACATGTATTTCATCTAAGTGATAAATTGGGGAGTTTGTGTACCTGTCTCTCTGTAACTAGACCACCTACATTTTTAGAGAAAAATACCTATAAATTTGCAGTCCTTTTTCGTCATCTGGTACACATTATGTTAAAAATCCACCTAAATCACTGCAGCCCCCGGTGCATGCTTGTATGCCTGCACACTACACACACATACCCATAAACATACATTTTTCTCAGTTTTTGTTAAATGCCTACTGTGGGCATGAGTAAGATAACATTTCTGGCTTTGTTGGTAAAGCTGGATGTAAAAAAAAAAAAAGCCAGTACACTGTGTTGTGTATCATTACAGGAGTGAACTGGGAATATAATATTTGAGTGCAGTTTGGAGGATCAATTGGGTTTTATGACACAGGGAAAGAAGGGAAAGGCATGTTGGGAGCTGGCTCTTTAGGCAAATTGTGATTGGTTGCAAGTGTTAGAATCAGTGTTGGGACACAGGCCTGAGGAGGTGGGTTGGGAAGAGCTGGCTAAATCAGCTGAAACCACAGGGATGAAAGAGCCTGGATTTCAAGTGGTTTGTGTCTTGGATGAAACAGCAAGTGATGTGGCAACTGGATCAGAAGCTGGTGAGAAAGGATGGAATCTGAGAAGCTTATAAGGAGCTTAGTGGAGGACGTCCAGGTGGCACGATGAGGACCGTGGATACCTAATGCAATGGGAGTGGGAATGAAGAGGAAGTATGGGTACTGCAGGCTTGGTAGGTGCAGTGTAAGTTGGATAGGGGCAATAAAAAAGGCTGAGGTCTAGAGTGACTGTCAGTCTCTCTAGCTTGGACTTCTGAGTACAGAAAATTTATTGTAGTGAGGCGTTGAGACAAAGATGACTTCGATACTTGACTTTCCCCTAGACTTGTAGGAGTAGACCAGAGGTTTTGGTCTGGGGCTCAAGAGAGAGGTTCAAGATGGAAATGGAGATTGGTGGTTGAAAACCTCAAGAGTTAGGAAGATGAGGACACGAATGGAGCCTTCCAGGAATACCAGCGTTGAGGAAGGTAAGAACAGGGAAGCTAGGTAGCAAGGGAAGCTAGGTAGCAAGGGAAGCAATTCAGCTTCGAGGGCGCAGAGCCTGAGAAGGCAGGGAAATGTGGCCAGGGTGGAAAGGCCCATTGCGGCGGGAGAGTATCTCATGCCACAGAAGACTGAAAACTGAGTAGTAAGGTGGTTGGAGAACTAAATTAGGGCAGTTTCACTGAAGTGTTCGTCTCAAAAGCCAGATGATAGTAGCTTTAGAAGCAAATGGGGGCGGGGGAAGAAACTGTGGACGTATAATTGCCTTACTGCAGATATTATTAGGTACTTCTTAGGTTTTCTGTTTACTTCTCTTATGAACCCTGTGAAGAAGGGATTTTGCAGATAAGAAATTGAGTTTTAAATAAATATTTTCCAAATTGCATGACGAATAAGTTATAGAGTCAAAATTCAATCTCTAGTTCCTTATTAGTTTTAAATTAGTTGGTCTATGAATGTAATAAAATAGGTGAAATGGATTATTATACTGAGTAGATAAATAAGATATATCTATCTGCACAATGGCCACTTTTCAAGGATGTTTTCTGAAAGAAAACTGATAACTTCTGTGTTCTATGGGGTATCCTAAAAATTCCCACTCCATGTTACTCATATCATCTTTATGCAATTGCACGATCAATAGAAACACAGCGATAAAGCTATATGTACGGGTGTATGTCATGGGCATCAGGATTAAGAATCTGTCATAAATGAGAGCATACGCACACATGTGCGTACACGTTACATAAATGTATTAAGTTGGCTCTAAAGGCAAACTTTGATAGCAATGAAGGAATGTAGGTACTATATAAAATGGGTGATAAAATACTTTACATGGGAGAGATGAGCAAAGTCTTTCCTTCTGTTATATGCATCCCAGAGTCTTTAGGACCAGTCAGAATTAATAATGCCCTGATCATAAGAGCCACAAGGGCGTACAAAGGTCTCGGTTAAGCCAGATTGTAATTTGATAACTAAACTGACTGGTATCTAATGAATGTCTGTGTTAATGGCTAATAATAAAATAATGAATAATAAATAGTGAAATAACATTATGCCCAGCACAGTAAATAGTATAAAAACAACAAGCCCATTGGAAAAATGTCCACGGTTTATAGTAAAGGCAACAAAGTCTGGGTATTTTCTATGTGAGTAACAGTGAAGTGGAAACCCTTGCAGGAATGTAGTTCCTGCCTAATGTGGTTTTGTCCTAGAGCTGCTTCTTGGTGACGTAGTATGAGTGTTCAAGAGAAGGGAGCGGTCATGGAAATTCTAGGCTCGGGATTCTCGTCGATGCAGGAAAGCTTTTAGATTGAAGTGGTACTTGAAAGCGGGATTTGGAAACAAGTAGTATGTAGGTAATGGCATCACGCATCACTATCCAAGGCAAAAATCGAATAAATAAAGGAGGTTGCTTCTGGGGGTAGGCCATATTGAAGTTTGCTTTATGTCTGAAAATGAGGGGAAATGCCTTCTTTTGGAAATTCATGGGTAGAGTTAAATTGCATCTTCTACCCATAACGTGCACATTGACTGTTCAGAATCTGACAAGTGAATTTGTTCTTAGACATCAAAGTCTCTTAGGAATTTTCGGCTGCTGTTCTTCTTTGGGTTTAGGATGGACACTTGAATCTTTTTTTTTTTTTTTTTTTTTGGAATGAGATTCTAGTCATGTTTTAGTTTATATCCTAGCAAAGAGGTTTTAAATGACCTCTTTATGAATGCAGTTGCTTCTATTCTCATTTCCCTTGATCTCAGCATGGCTTTTGACACTGTCAACCGCGCTATCATTTCAGAGTGCTTGAGGGAATTTCCATCCTTAAACACTCAATTTTACATCAAAATAACACTCGAAAAGCACAGTTTTGTAGGCAAATATTTTAGCTAAATGGTTTTTTCAAGAATATTGAAAATTCTATTTAGTTAAAACAATAGCATCTAGAGGTCTGATTATTTTTGTTTAGCTGCAGAAATGCTTTCCATTTCACCCTGCTACCGGGGGCTGTTTTGATGTTTTATGTCTGGTCTGTTTGCTTGGCCATGAGCAAAGGTGGCTGCATGTGTAAGTAGGCACCTTCTGTCCTACTGAAGTGAGCAACACGATGAACCAATGGAGTTTTGTTTTGAACTAGAACTTATGTTGCACTCGTTCGCTTTGGTGGGAGAGTAGTTATTTCTATACCCAGCGCCACTGGTCTGTTAGATCTTAATATAGATGACATTAACTTGTGAGCTACCTGATCTTTCTCCTGGTGACTGTGCTTAAAGATTGACCTTTTTTTCCTTAGGATGTGGTAGTTAAAGAGAGGTATTCACAGGTAAATTCTGACTTTGAGCTCCAGGACACCCCAACATTTAGTTTCAGTGTTACAACGTAAATAGAGCTCTTAGTCCAGGATTATTCGTTATAAAGCCGGTGCCAGCTTTCGTCCCTTAAAGTGTCCTTCCTTTACATTATGTTAAGCATATTAATAATACTTGAATCTGTCATTTGAAAAATATCCCTACATTTATTCTCCATTTATCCCTGTCTAATATAGAAGGTTGGACTTGGCTTTGAATGGCCTCTGGACTTCGTATCTGTCCTTCCCAGCTGGCCGTTCTTCCAAGAATCCTTTTCTGAACTCCAGCAATCCTTGAAGTCATAGGGATGTGTAAAAGTGAGAAAACTACTCCCAGACTGGACTCTGGGATCCTACAATTGACCTTTCAGCAAACTAAGAAATAATGGCTGTGTTATTCAGTGAATTTGGTGTCCTGAGCAGATTTCCTGATTTAATTTTTGAAATGCGTTTCTTCTTGGCCACTATAATTTATGGGGCCTATCGGTTAGATAGGTTTCAGTTAGAGAACTAAACATTTTCAGTAATGGGAAGGAATTTCTTAAAAATGAGATACTTTCAATCCATTTTATCATAAATTTTTGAAGTTTATTAATAATAAATTTTGTATAACAACCGCACATTTCTTTGTGATAAGACAAGTCCATTATTTTGTAAGGAAATAAGTTTTAAAAAACCGAGGAGCCTTTTGATATTCTGATTATGAAAAGCAAATGTGATTATCTTGGATTCGGGTCATTGATTACAAACATAGGAGTCTGAATTTTTCAGAGGGGGAAAAAAACACAGATCTGAGAAACTACCCTTTAGACTCTCTTGGATTTCTGAAGAGAAAAAGGGAAGGGAAAGGCCAAAGAAAACAATATAATATTGCCATTGGAATGGTGCGGGGTTAAAATGAATGAATGCAACCAGTTCTAGCAACCGGAACAGTCTAGCGCTCCTTTTAGAAGAACCCATTGGTGGCCTCTTGCCTTAGACTGAATGGAGGTGGAGGGCACTCTTCTAATAAAGTGGACCTGATATTATTAGGATAGAGCCTATAAGGTTTTACACTAGACACAATACAGTGTCTTATAAGGTAAAGACAGTACGAGTAGACATGGTATAAGTGTACATAAAAGCTGTGACCATTCAGGTGTAATGACTACCTCTTTTTTTTTTTTTTAATTTATTTATTTTAGAGAGAAAGAGAGAGCGTGAGCACTAGTGGAAGGGGCAGAGGGAGAGAGAATCCCAAGCAGACTCCACTCTGAGCTTGGAGCCCAACATAGGGCTTGATCTCACAACCCTGAGATCATGACCTGAGCTGAAACCGAGTCAAACGCTTAATCCACAGTGCCACCCAGGTGCCCCCAATGACTGCCATTTTTTAAATGAAAAGCTCTTTGGCTGTAAAACAAACAGAACCCCACAAAACACTTCCATACTAACTTGACTATAAAATCAATGATAAAAGAGACTATAATTAGCTCCATGTTGTTTGCCAAGATTTATGACTGTACAATAGTAATAATCATGGTAATTCAGTTTTGGTTAATCCCTTTAGCCACTTTAATGAGATAAGTGGTAGGATCCCCGTGTTGCACATGAAGAAACTGAGACCG
Source organism: Ursus americanus (assembly GCF_024610735.1). Lineage (NCBI taxonomy): Eukaryota > Metazoa > Chordata > Mammalia > Carnivora > Ursidae > Ursus > Ursus americanus. Next base: position 12,960,261 of record NC_142161.1, read on the forward strand.
AGGAGTAGTGAGGTTCACCCTAGATCGTATAGCGGACTTGAGACTTGAACCCGGCTCAGCCTTAGTGCAAAGTCTGTGCTATGCAGCTTGCTTTCCCCAGTTGAATCAGTCACACAACTTTTATATCTCAGGCGCTCCTTGATGTGAGGGCGCTTGCGAAGCCCACTTGTTAGCGGCTGTTGCTTCTGCAAATACATGGCCTTTGCGTTTGGGTCGTGTACATTGTGTGCCTATTACAAAGGTGGTGGGAACAGTTTCTAAACACTGCTTTTGCATTATCTGTGGAAGGAGGCAATTTTAATTCCTTCTTTCTCTATACTAACTTTTTGTAGTATGTCCCCAAAGAGGTAGGCTTAACTCCATAGGAATAATTTTTTCCTTATTTTTCTTCATATCATTGATTAAAAACTGAGATGAATCAATATGTCAAAATTTCTTGTCTTTTTCTGCTCTCGTAGAAAAATTTAAGAAGTTATGGAAGCTCAGTGTAATCAGTGCGGAAATAGAGCACACTGTTAAATTTTATGAAGACTTCTTTGCTAGAAAGGTTCAAGAGAAAAATTCAAGGGTATGGATGCTAAAGCCGCACTTTATATATAAAATGTAGACTGAAATAAGAAACATAATTGAATTAGCATGAAGACATTAAGGGATAAAATGAATGTTTTTATTGACTAAGGGTGAGTAGTTGGACCATTACAGTGAAAATCTCAATCAAGGCATCTAAGATATTTAAGACTTAAATGTGACTTTGATATAGCCTCTGGCAACATCTGAGGAGTTTCTAGACAAAACTGGATCATTTACATGGCATCTTATTACTGAAGAAATTTTGCTTTATTCACTACCAACCCAGATTATTATTTTTTTTCTTAAAGCAAGTGATCCACCATTATTTATAATGTGTCTGTTGTATTCTAAAAGGACATTATAATTGGTGCTATTTTAAATGAAGTAAAATTTCAATGTCAGTGTATGTGTGCGTACAAATGGGTACATATACACATCAGCTAGTTTTTTTGTTGTTTGAACCTTTGGCTAAAATCAAAATCAGTTGGAAATTATATTAATGGGAAAAGCCTAATTCATGTTGTGTATTATAAGGATTAAGCCAGAATTTATAATACTGTCAATAAGTTCTAGAGTTAATTTAAATGTAACCTATCAAGAATAATGCAATATCTGTTATAAGTTGGCCAACAGCACAATGTGTGTGTTTGCAGCTTTCTTTGATATTATAATATGAACTTCAAAATTGGGAAATATTTTAATCTCGATTTAAATATGGAACTCTGCTGTGAAATAGACTAATGATTCTCAATAGGTTGCAAGGAGAAAAGGGAAGAGTACAGATCTCTGAACAGACTCATCTGGTAGGTACAGAAGGCTTTTTTATATAAAATGTCCTGCTTCTCCAAAAGATCAGAGGTGGTAGGACATCTCTTTCGTCCTACTTAGGGAGGATTGGACCTAATCCATCACTTTTCTTGATGGGAGTTTGTCATATCTCTAGGATTTTGGTAATCCATGGACAAGACTGACATATTTTAATCATTTTCTCAACAGTGCCTACCACATGGGATCAAATATAGTAGTTCTACAATAATTATTTCTTGAATACATGTAAAGCTGCATAGGAAGGCTATGCATAATATTGTTTCAAAGGATTAGGTTAATTCATCTTTGGGGTCAGAAAGCAGAGTTAAAGGAGTAATTCGTTTAGCCAATTTGGAATGGAAAGAAAGTACATCCATGCACCAGCGGCATGTTCAGTCAGCTGTGCTTCCATTCTGCTTTCTCTTTGGGCCAGAGAGCTACAAAGCATCTATAAGTTCAATAAATACAGTCTTGGAGGCATTTTCTCATCAATTTCAAATCTAAGGAATGATAATGGTGGCTAGAAAAGAGGGAATAAAACAGTTCCAATGATCTTATCATGTGTACTGCAAACTTAAATAAAAATGCAAATCTGAATGTATGGAAATATCTCTGAAATTCTACAGTTAGGCGTGAAAATAAATTAGGGGACTTTTAAGGGTTATGTGCTACTTGACACGGAAGATGAAACCTGATTTTAAGGCTGCTGGACGGTACTTTCTTACAATATAATCTGTCTTGGCAAGGAAAGAAAGGGAGACAATGAAGAACTGGATGCATTATTAAATGCTGCTTAGTCCTAAAAAAAAAAAAAAATCTGGAGGATATATTCCATCTGTCCAAATGTATATACACTACATTTGACTAGTGGGGGATATTTAGTTAAGGTGTTGTCCCAAAAGTTTGAGTGAGAGAGCTTTTCCCTGACTTTGGGTTCCTGTTGGATTATTACTCATTTATTCCCAGCGGTCGGAAATTTAAAATTGGGTGTCTAGATAAGTAGTGTTCTCTATTCAGTACATCAGAATAGTTTTTTAGTCACCTCAAGTGATGCACAGAAAACCGTCAGTTGGGTTGTCAAGAATATATAACAATCAGATCAACCCAACATCCAACTGGTGGGATTTTGAGACTGTTTCCACCTGTTACAATCACTCCTTCTGCTGCCCATGTGTCCCATTGTACCAAACCCATACCATTCCGTCACTTTCTTGGGGTTTTTCCTTAGTGCATTCGTTTCAAAAGGACAAATATTGGTGTAAGAATTAAGATGTTTTCTTACATCGTGAATGTTAATTTGCCAAAAGGAAGGTGTAGGGATGTCTCTCATAATTGGAGTTTATTGGTGGTTGGATGAATTGAGAAGATGTGGACTGGTTTGGAGGAGGTGGTTTCTCAAATTATTTTAAACACTGGCTATGTTGGAACACTGAAGAATTGAATTTCTCATGCCCGTTATTTTCACAGCTTGTCTTGTGTGTTTCTGTTCGGACTACAAGCTACATATGTAACTGCCCTGTCCAGTATGGTAGCCACTAGTCCTGTGTAGCTATTTAAATTTAAATTTAATTTTCCTTCGTTTGGAAGGTGTCTTTTATAAATTTTAATTTAATTAATGAAATAAAATTTAAAAAGTCTCAGTTGCACCAGCCACATTTAAAGTGCTCGCCGTCCACATGGAACTAGTAGCTGCCATCACAAATGACGTAATCCATGGACCACTTGCAACATCACAGGAAGTTCCACACTGAACATACTTTCAGCTTTCACATTCTCAGATTTCAGTCCCTGAACATTCTGCTTGCGTCATTGTCCTTTCCTTTGCAAAGAAAGAGTAGCTGATTTTTAAGTGATTTTTTTGATGTACTTTGCATGCTGTTTGCTGTAGGTGCTCCTTCTTAATAATTACAGTGGTGCTCCCCTGTTCTGAATATATATTAAAACATTTTTCAGTAGGGCTATGATGAAGTGTACCTTCACCACTCCTCTTAGGTGGTGTGGTTCAGTGCCTTGGTTTTAATTCATAGAAACACCAGTGCCACACAGTAAATTATATTGAAATAAGTGTGGCGTATCATGACATAAATATCCCCAGAAAATGAGGAAAAACAAGTTTGACACTCAGGTGGCTAATACATCACTCAGATATTAGGAAATGGATTGCACTCTTGTTGGCAGGAAGTAAGGGGATAGAAGATGATTGCAGTGATATGTAGGTAGGGAAAAGAAAACAGGAAAAAATAATATGGGTTATTTTCAGCTCATTTGCTTTCTTCTGCTGTTAATAGGGGTGAAAACCTAGATCATTTGGAGGTGACCATTGTGTAAGTGTTCCCCTTTCCTGTTATGCCCTGGCCCGTGTGTCTCGTGTCTTTCTGAAAGTGTTGGCATTGGCAGTATTTATCTCTGTTCTTCTGTGAATTCTCTCATTTGTATTGCATTCATTTATTGAATTCATGCGTCCTCCACTGTGTCATTTTCCTTTCATACTTCAGTTTTGTTTTGCTTTTTCCATCAACGCAGGATTATAATTCTTAACTCTCAAATGCCTTGGATACTAAGTAGAGAAGAGTCACTAAAAAACAGTCCTCCCTCCCTCCTCTTTTTTTAAAGTAGCAGAAATTTCTCCTTTTCTTGATGTGGAACAGCAGGAGAAACAGGGCATTCTTGGAAGTGAACGATGTAGGATGAACTGAAAAGTGTTATTGTCAAGAAAATGGTCAGGACTGGCTGCATTTGGAAGTAAGTGATGGAATTAAAGTCTATTGACTATGGCCAAACATTAACTAGGAATTCCTAAAGCTGGCTGCTATCAATTCATCAATTCAAAAGCAATCTGTGTTTGCTTCGTCTTTGCTTTTGGCCGGAAAATGGCAGAGCAGCAGACATATAAGAGGAGAATTAATTTCTCAACAGTTTGCTGTATTTGGTATGCCATCATAATTTAATCATATTGATATCAAAAACTGTACAATGGAATGCATTGTGAGACAGTGATTGGCACCTAGAGTCACTTATTATTTTGTCAAGAATTTGACATGCCAATCAATTGCGTGAGCAATGTATGCTTGCTTGAAATTGATCATGAAACACCTCATGTTAAGCATTTTGATGTTCTCTGCTAATGTAGGTCATTTCTGGGCTTCACAGCTTTCACCAGTGCTTCTATTTTCAAACTAAGGGGGGGGGGTGGGGATGACAAAAGCATGAGCTGTTGAAATCATTATACAACGGAATAAGACTTTTGATAATGGACTCCAAATGGATTGTCACACAGCCCTCATTATTTAATGATTTCCTCTATGATTATTAAAGTAAAATGAGCTTACTATGGAGAATTAAGAAATTACAAGCAAATGCAAGGATGAAAATAGATAATCCTACCAATCACAATAATACTGTTTATAATTTGGAGCTGTTTCCTTCCAATCTTTTCAAATTACCTGAGTATACTTTGGAAGACTGTTTTTGTTTTTGTTTTGTTTTTTTTAATAGTTTACTATATTTCACATAACTGAATATTTAAAAACATGATTTTAATAGCATATAGCATGGACACACAGTCATTTAATTCTCTTTGATTGGGTATTTAGTTTTCTAAGTTTGTGGTCATAAATGAACCTGTGATGAACATTTTTGTATCAATTGTATATAAATTGTTGCATTCCTGTGATGATTTTACGGGGTGGCATTGTGGGGTAGGTATGTACATCAGAGATATTTGATTTCTGTGGACAGCTTGCTTTCCAGCGTGTGTAGTGTCCTATCTACCAGCAGTGTATGAGAGTGGTAGAGTTTTGCCCCATCTTTAATTCTATTAGACACTTAAAAACATTGAATTTGATAGTAAAAATTAGTATTCCATTGAAAATAGCATATCTTTGACTATTACTGAATAAACAATTTTTATATTACCTTATTTTTTCCTGTCGGTTAAAGAGCTTTACCTGCTTTTCTGTTAGAACTTTACTGATTTTCATTGATTGTTGTGAATTACTTATTGAGGCTATAACCCACTTACAGCCTTGATACTTCCTACAGTTTTGCTTTTTTTATTTTAGTATTTAGATGTTTTTCTTTGCATTTAAATCTGTGACCTCTTCCCTTTGGGGTTTCTTCATTACTTTTACAGTTAAGAAGTAATCCTTATCAAAAAAGAAAAGGTAATCCTTCTCTGTAGAAGACAAGACCTACACTAACATTTTTAAATATGTCCTAACATTGGATCTTTTACCCTTAACTCTGTGCTGAAATTTTACTGATGCCCTAATGAGACGTGGCTCTGCCTCTAGCTCCAGTACCGTATGCGGGATGCAGTGGATGCAAAAGAGATAACTGAGCATTCTGAATGATTGCAAGGCATATTTAGGACCCAGGCCATGTTTGTGTGTGTCTGCCATATGTCAGTGTTTGTTTTTGAACCATAGTGCTTTAATTACTGTAGTTTTGTGATAAGCTAGTAACTGGTTGCAGGGAGGAACTTTGTCCTGTTTCTCTTTTCTAAATTTTCTTGGAAATTCTGACCCATTGATTTTTTTTTTTTAAGGTAAACTTTGACATCACTTGTCAACTTAACAAGTAATTCACTTGTCCTTTTTATTAGGGATTGGCAAAAATTGGCATTTCTAAAATAGCTTATCTTTCTGTTGAGGAATAGGATACGTATCTGCATTCAGGCATCCTTTTATGTCCCTGAGAAAAATCTGGCCCTTCTCTTAAGATTCCATGGAAATGCCTCTTAAGTCTTATCTTCTTGAAGATTATATGAGAATTAGGCTCCTTGCCACTTAGATTTTATTAGGTTAAAAAAAAGTATCCTTCTGTTCTTTATTTTGCTTTCTAGTTCTTTTAATAAAACCTGTTGTTTTTTATTGAGGTGAAATTCACAGAAGATAAATTTCACCATTTTAGAGTAAACAATTTGCCATTTTGTATACTCAAATATTGTACAACCAGCCCTTCTGTCTAGTTACCAAAATGTTCATCATTCCAAAAAGAAATACCATTTCCATGAAGCATATTCTTCCCATTCCTCTTACCCCTGCCCCTGGCAACCACTGATCTGTATTCTGTCTCTGTGGATTGAACTATTCTGGATATTTCCTATACACAGAATCATAAAATATGTGACCTTTTGTGTCAGACCTCTTGCACTGAACATAAATTTGAGGTTCATCCACATTGTAGGATATATCAATACTTCATTTCTTTTAATGGCTGAATAATATTCCACTATCTGTTTATTTATTTATTTTTCCCATGGATGTCAATTAACTTTTTTTATAATAATTTTTTATTATGTTTTGTTAGTCACCATACAGTATATCCTTAGTTTTTGATGTAATGTCCACTATCTGTTTATACTATAATTTTATTATCCATTTATCCATTGATGAACATTTGGGTTGTGTCCATCTCCTAACTATTGTAAACAGTGCTGCCATAATCATGTGGGTCCATGTATTGTTTTCAGTTTTTCTGGATACATAGCTAGGAGTGGAATGGCTGTGTCACATGGTCATTCTGTGTTGAAGTTCTTGATTGTCAAAATATTTTCCTTAGTGACTGAACCATTTTGCACTTCCACTGATAATGCACGAGGGCTCCAATTTGTCTAATTCCTTGCCAGTACTGCTTTTCTTCTTCTTTTTTTTTTTATATTTTAAAATTTTAGCTAGCCTCTTAGGAGTAAAGTAGTATGTCATTTTGGTTTTGATTTGTATTTCTCTAATGAAGAATGATGTTAAGCCTGTTTTAATATGTTTCTTGGGCAAAACTTAATTTTTTAAAGATTTTATTTTTTTAAGTAATCTCTGTGCCCAACATGGGGCTCGAACTCACAACCCTGAGATCAAGAGTCACGTGCTCTACGAACTGAACCAGCAGGGGTCCCCAAAACTTATTTCTTTGAATCCAATTTATTGCTACTCAATTATCTCTACATTTTTTTTTATTTGGATGTAGTTTTGTAACATTTTCATCATTTCCTGAGACATTTATGTTTAATCTTGACTTTTAAGTCCCTTCATACCACTGCATTTCCATTAATTTTGACTCCTTTCTCGGTTAACTGAAGTATACCTTCAAGTGAATTTTTAAAGGGATTTAGGTGTTATTTTTTCTAAGCCCTTGAATACTTTTTTTTTATTATCATATAACTTGGCTTGTTACAAAATTCTTAGTTTATAAACTTTTCTCTCTTAATTAAATGACTATAAATGTTGCTTGTTTGTCTCATGGTATTTCAGTTGCAGGGGAGATGCTTGATGCCAATCAGATTTTTGTTTCTTTGAAGATAAGGTATTTTTTTGTTTTTGTTTTTGTTTTTCCTTCAGAAGTTTGCAGGTTTCTTTCATCACCCTTGGGTCTTACATTGTCAGCCTTTACCCTGGATATGTGTATGTGTGTGTTAATGTGTGTGAGTATTTTTCCATAGTTTTGTGTGGATCACGAGGCTCTCTTGACTTGCAATCTCCTTGCTCTTTTTTAAATTAAGATTTTGTTTTTAAATTTCTGAAGTTTTTCTTTTCTGTCCTTGAGTTTGCTTTTATGCCAGTTGCTCCCTTCCCCCCTCATTGTTAATACATGTAATTCAACAGTTGGATCTGTTTTCTGTTCTTTATGATAATCTTCTTGTCATTTTCAATTCTTTGTTCTTCTAAGCTCTGGACCAGCAGCCCAACGTTGCTCTCCACATTAGTGGTTGATTCTCTGTGGTGCTGGTTATGCACTCTCTGCAGTGCAGTTTTCATTTTTCCTCTTGTGTGTTAGTTTCTTTCCTCACTATGCCGTATTCTTCTCAGTCTCTCAGCTCTTTGTCTTTGCATTCCTCGTAGGTTCTTTCAAAGACTACATAGCCAGGAAGTAGGAGGTCTGGGATATAACCCCAATCCTGTGTGACTGGAAACCTGTGTTCTTGTAGTTTTTAAACTATTTTCAAAGAAAATAAAGTATATGGAAATAACAGAGGAAGAATGATAAAATGTGCTTGCTTGAAAATCTATACTTGGTTACCAGGGGCTTTATCCTAAGAATGACTCACAAGAGTCATAGATGTTTTGGAGTTTCATGTAGTGGATGCTATATACCTGTTAGATTATTGTCTTGTATATAAATACAGAATATGTCTCTCCAGTAAAAAGGTAAACTAATAAGAAAAGGTGGGCAATTCCACTCCTTACCTGAATCTTTTCTGTGTCTATGACTAATTCCTTTGCCTATATATGTTGAGTTATGGGCATTCTAGCACATTCCACAGACCTCACATTTTGATAATAAAAGGGGAAAGCATAAGTTTGCGTAATTATTCCTCCACTTTGGAGTTGTGTGAGCTTGGCCATTTTACATAACTTCTGTGCCTGAGTGTCGCATTCTGTACAAATCCCATCTCTAGGGGTCTGATGAGGATTGAATGAGCTGAGGATACTTTCATGAACCTACAACATCCCTTGCATGTGTTAGCGCTCAGAAGTCATCTCCTTTATTCAGTATCCATCTACTGAGTGCTACAAATTAGGCGCCAAACTCAGTTCTGGAGACTCTGTTATAAATAAGACTCTCTGCCCTCAAGGAGCTCAGAATTTAGGAGGACTTATAGAAAAGGAAACCAGCAATAATAATATTCTGTAAGACGACTGTACTGGAGAGAAACTCTAGACTTGTCTGTCTTAGACTACTCTAGTGCCTCTCGTGGTTCCTGACCCCTAAATGCCCCTTAACTATGGTTGAATGAATGATTTATTCTGTGAATACTGGGATGCATAAGTGAGTAATGGCCAGGAGAGAGGTTTAGCAGGGGGCAGGGAGGAAGAACACAGAAGAGGGCCATTTCAGTCAGGGAAGTTTTCTAAGTAGAAGTTACACTTAAGCTGAAGTTTTTTGCTTCCCCACTCCTTTTGTAAATTGGATTAAATTTTTGCTCTACCAAGGGATTTGATATTTCAAGGAATGTTGCTACATATCTTTTTGGTAAAATGAAATCTTTTGTAATGCAAATAATCACTTCCTAATTTATATGTGGAGCAAGTTCAGATTTTTGTATGTCAGGTTCTTTTTTTTCCAAAAGGTGGTCTATCTTTGCAATAAGTAAAAACATACTTACAGTAATTGAATGGGAAATTATTGATTGAATTTAATCTTCCTCTTCCCTCTACTTTAGAGAATAAAGAAATGGGTTTAAATATACAAATACCTTTATTGAAGTGTATAAAGAAAGCATGTTCGTGTAGACTTAATTGGAAGTTCAGACTTTTCTTTCATTAAATAATAAGTTGATCTTTAGATGTCACTTCTTCAGGACTCAGCTTGCTTTCCTCAGTGAAAACTGTGGAATTCGGACAAGACAAGATTTAAGTTCCCTATAGCTCTAAAATTCTCTGGAAGGGAAAGAAGAAGATTAATGACAGACTTATCTTATAATTAGGGTAGAAATTACTAATAGTCAATAAGCTAGAAAATAGAAATAAAAATGACTCTTCATGTTTAGCTTAAGATCAAGAAGTCTGGATTAAAAAATACAATTATGCTTATTTTAGACATTTAGAAGGTGCCAGACATTAATTTAAAGGAAGGTGAAATTTACACAGCCAATAATAAAAGTAGTTATCATATAAATAAGAAAATTTTCCCATCAAAATTCTAATGTGAATTGCTTTAAAGAATCACATTTTGTGTGCATGCACACACACTAACACACACTAATTAAATTCTAATTCAGATTGGGTCACAGTATAAGAAGAGTTACACTAAATAGCAAGAGGTAAAATCCTAGGAAACAAATAGAACGTGAAACCAATGGAAAAGTTCACCTCCTATTAATCTGCTGCCCTTGCCACTTCTCATTTCTGAAGGTTATTTACAATAATAAGTAACCACGGGGCACAGTGCATCCTGAGTATTTAAATTTTGTTCCAACTTTGATTACTTTCATCAAAAATTTATATTTTTGATTGATAGTGATTTGGGGAGTTTTTGTCCATTGTCTCATGTTGTTGTTTAGAAATACCTTGAAATGCATTAATCTAAGGAATGACGAGTATGTAAAAATACTATGTCACTTTGTCATACGTCCATTCCTTCATTCACATATTTATTGTGAGCCAGCATTATGGGCCCTGTTTTGATATATCAGTAATACCTTAGAACCACATGTGCCACTAGTCACAGGTGTCTATTGACCTCTTAATATGTGACTAGTCAGAATGGAGATGTGCTGTAAATGTAAAATACATATGAGATTTCAAAAGTTTCGAAAATGTTATATATATAAAATATTTCCCTAATATTTTTATATTGATTCCATATTAAAATAATATTTTGCATAGATTGGAATAAATAAAACATATTTTACAAATTAAGCTCAGCTATTTCTTTTCAATTTTTATTGTGGCTACAAAAAATTTTTAAATTTCTCATGTGGCTTGTGTTACAGTTCTATTGGACATTGTTGTCATAGAAATAAATAAGTCATTTGTCATGTACTGATGTATTAATTCTGACTCAGTGTGTAAGAATACTAATGGTGGATGATGGTTCATGATAGTCCTTACCGTGAGTCATCTGTGCAAATAGAAAATAACACACTTCTTTCCTTTATCCATCAACATAAGAATATATGAAGACAGAGAAAGAAAAGGAGTGTTGTTTAAATGGCTTTGGATAACTTGGTACACTTGGTAGTTGTTCTTCTGCATGTGAAGTATTAGAATGTATCTGTATGTCCTATGAATGATGTGGACCAAGATTCATAGATACCTTTAAAATCTCTTGTTTTTCCAGAAAGCTGGTTTTTCTTCAATAATAGTGAAAACCTGTGTATCAAAGACATGCTTAATCATACCTTCTCTTGGCTACCTTCTTAAATATTACAACTGTAAATAGAATGTACTTCCCTAGCCCTTTGAATACACATGGCTTGCTTCTCTCAATAGTTTATATCATAATTTACCTTGTACTGTTGCTGCTTTTCGTTTGGTCTGTCTTTCCTTTTAAATTTCATGTCCAGCCTTCAACTGGCTTATTAAGTTTTATCTTGTAGTGTCTAACACATAGTGGGCACTCTAAAAAATATTTATTGAATTAAAAGAGCACCTGCTGAGGTTTAAGCGCTTAACTGTACTTCCTCTCTCCTCCATCCTCACCTCTCATCCGAGCTATTTTAGCTCTGTGGTGTCACATATCAGAATTAACCTAAAGACTCAAACAAATCACTGTGGGTACGTGTATCAGCCACAAATTGATGGAGAGTTGGCTGCATTATTTATTTTTGGTTTTCTAACTTCAAAATTGTTTTTATTATACAATAAAGTCATCAAATATTGATCATTTAGTTAATACTTTGAAAATGCAGCTGCTCCGAATAGTCTCCTGTGCATTTTCGTGTTTAAAGATTGCCTTTGAATAAATGAATTCAATATTTAAAGTTATAAAATGTTTTCTCTGCTCTAATCCTCTGATGCTCTTTGTTGTTGTTCTCCTGCTCATTAATCCTCCCCACATTTCTGTATTCAGGAATTATCCCTACTTGACAATAGCTTAAATGATTTCCCCAAGATTACACCGTGAGTACAGCTAAGCCAGAACTCATTGCCCCTGTCTTTGATCTCATGCTCTTTTCTCCAGTTTAACCTAAGAGCAGTCTAAGCTAGAAGTCGAATTTTGGATTATGAAGTCATTTTCCCACTTCCCCGCTGGCTTTCTTCCCTGAGCTCATTTCATTGCTGGACCTCCATTCAGAACCAGAGATGATTTCACTCACATAAATAACCTCTGTATCCTACCGAGCAGGGCAAAACTTCCTGTTTGTTTTCTTTTTCCTTCTTTATTGGTTCCAATATGACGTTCGTCGATAGGAATGTACTTTTGTATTAATTATGTTTCATTGTTTTTCAACATTTAATAATCAAGAACCTGAATCCCTGTTGAGGGTGAGAGGAAAAATGATAACTGTTTCTTTCTATTCAGTATAAATGCTATTCAGAGGCAGATTGCGTCTCTTTGTCAAGTTTCCTTGAAGCAAATCCTTATAGAAAGAAGAGTTTCGACAAGAAAGAAGAGTCCCAACATGATGGCAGAGGGGCTACAACCAGTCCCCCAAGGAGCCCTTCTGAGTCCTTGGTTGCTGGTTGCATAGTGAGAAAGTTACCCAAGAGAACTACTGGGGCACAAAAATTCACATGGTGGAAATCTTATTTTATTTTGAAATGAATAGGTAGGATATTTATGCGATTGCAGTTCAGAAGGTACAAAAGGGCATATCATGTCTCTTCCCCCCGGTCCCCTTGCCACTCGCTAGTTTCCCTATTTGGGAGTCAACCACTTCTGTCAATTTATATAAAAGAGGGGGCTGGGAAGAATGTTCATTTGTTTGTATATGCATAAAATATGTACACTACACTTTGCCTTTTTAATAAAACCATGGTTGATTTTGTAGTCAAACCATGTTAATATTTAATGACCTTTTACTCTTTATATGGCTGCATACTATTCCATTTTATGGTATTATATAATTTATTCCATGGTGCTCCATCATTGAGCATGTACATTATTTACTTTTGCTATTACTGTCAGTGTCACAAATAATTTTGAATATATAATTTTGAATATATAATTTTATAGACACATAGGAGCATACCTCAGGAGGTCACATTCCTAGAAATATAATTGTATGTGAGAATGTGCTCATTTGTAATTTTGTCTTAAGGCTGTTTAATTTTATATATCCTTTGCAAAGAGAGTGTGTGTTCGTGATACAAGATTCTTTTAAAATGAGAAGGAATGTCTTCCTCTTAAACTTTAAGAGAGGCAGCTGCTACCAGTACCCCATTTGTCACTTTTCGGACGCTGTCTGACCATACTTAAGCATGTGAGGTGTGAGCGTTGGATATAAATATTATGTATATACTTCTTACCAGGAAAAATTTTTACCTTATTTATTTCACTCTATAGCACTAGTTCTTAGCCGGGAGCAGTTTAGCTCCCTCAGAGACACTTGGCAATATCTGTAGATGTTTGTGGTGGTCACAGGTGTGTGTGTGTGTGGGTGTGGGACTGACATCTAGGACGAAGAAGCCAGAGATGCTGCTAAATACACAGGATAACCTATCTCTCACCCTCCCACCCCCACCGACAATGGCTTGTCTGGTTCTGAATGTCAGTAGTGCCAAGGTTGGGAAGCTGGTCTATAAAGATCGGAAGATGCTGATTTCCATAGAATTACCAGGATTCAGTGCTGGCTTTTGTATCAGCAACACCATTTCTCCTCCTCCTCTGTCTCCACAATGATCCATAACTGTGTATCTCACCAGCGAGAGTGATGGTTCTGCTGATGTTCATTATACTCCGTTGTCCTTGTTAGCATGAGTACAAATACGGTGCCCATATTTTGCCTATCTTTCCCCACGTGTTCTCATTTCTTGTTTCATTCTTATTTTGATGGAGCATACCCTCTGCTAGTTGGCTGAGGAAGGGTAAATGAAAGGCAATTTTGAAGGAGCCTTGAATTTCTAAAAATGTTTTTACTCTGCTCTCTCACCTGCTTGATATTTTGTGTGAAATTTTAGGGAGGAAATATTTTAACTTCAGAAAATTTAAGGTTATTTCCCCATTGTTGTATAGTTTCTGGTTTTTGTTTTTTAGAGATACTGAGACATTTTGATCATTGTATGTAACCTTCCTATACGTTCTGAAATTCCCCACTGATGTGTGTGACGTGATACGAGGCTACTTTTTTTTTCTTTTTAAAGATTTTATTTATTTATGTGACAGAGAGACAGCCAGCGAGAGAGGGAACACAGCAGAGGAGTGGGAGAGGAAGAAGCAGGCTCCCAGCGGAGGAGCCTGATGTGGGGCTTGATCCTGGAACGCCGGGATCACGCCCTGAGCTGAAGGCAGACGCTTAACCACTGAGCCACCCAGGCGCCCCACGAGGCTACTTTTATTCAATGTGTTGGGTTCTCAGTGTGGGCTCTTAATCTGGAAACATCCTTTGGCTCTGGAAAAAAAAATTTTTTTTAAAGATTTTATTTATTTATTTGACAGAGACAGCCAGCGAGAGAGGGAACACAAGTAGGGGGAGTGGGAGAGGAAGAAGCAGGCTCCCAGTAGGGAGCCTGATGCGGCTTGATCCCAGGACGCCAGGATCATACCCTGAGCCAAAGGCAGACGCTTATGACTGAGCCACCCAGGCACCCTGGTTCTGGAAAATTTCTTGAATAACTTCACTGACTTGCCTATTTCTTAGTTGCATCCTAGCACTCCTATTTTGATGTTGGAATTTGTAGACCATTTGTTTTCTCATATTTTACTTTATCTTTTTGCTTTGTTGTCTAGGAGATTGCCTCAAGTTTTCACTCAAGCTCTTCTATAAATTTTCTCATTTCTATCAGAGTTTCAATTTTTAAGAACCTTTTTTTGGTTTTCTAAATGTTCTTTTTATTCTATTCTGTTGCTGTTTCCAGATGGGATTTCTGTTCTCTCTGATGATTAATCATTGGAATATGCCTTTTAAAATTTTTCTTCTCCTTAGTCTGTTTGTTTTGTCTAGTATCTGTCTTCCATTTTAGAGACTTGATCAGCTGTCTTAAAATCTTTGCCAATTTCGGGTTAAGTGGATTGGATACTCTGAGTGCATGAATCAGGCTTGTTGACTTTGAACTTCATCACTGAGTAGTCCAAGGGAATCCTGTAGGGAACCTTAGTGTTTTCTTTAAATTTCTCCTCTTGAACTGATCAGCTTCCTCAAAGGAGGAACTTCTAGCCTCTTACCTGGAGGGCTACAGGTGTTCTGGAAGCCCCATGAGGAAAGAGTGGAGTTCTCAGAGTGCCTGTGATCTCTTAACCTCTCTGTTTGGGATCCTCAACTGCTCCTGGTTATCCTCTCCTTCATCCATCTCCAGAGAAGAAACCTCCAGGCCTCCCACTCTTAACTTCCACGGAGGTGGTCTTGGCAACTAGACCAGGCAGCTAATTGCTTCCTGAATAGCTTTCATACAATCCTTATTTTAGCTACTCACGTCCCTCCAATACTATTCTCTCTCCTAGTTCCATAGGTCATGGTGCTCCATGTCTTAAACCATCTGGGGCTTTTATGGTAGATTGGGCTATGTTTCAGCTTTCCACACTATTGCCATGGAATCCTTGGCCTCAGTGCTGCTAAATCAGTTGCTACTATTTCATCTTAACGTTTAGAAAAATTTTAAGGCTGCTGCCTCTTCTCCTGTTTTCCCTATTGGGTGTTCATGTCTTTAAACAAGTAATCTTTACTGTAGTTTTTGTGTGGAATCAGGTGAGAGCATTCAGTGTGGGTCCAGGCTGCAATCTTAACACAGAGTTCTTTGTTGTACAAATCTCATTTAGAGATTCCATTATGGAAGAGTATTGGTAAAGTTGGCCGTCTCTCTTCCCGTTCGCTGCTGCTACCTCCTAATTTGGATTTCCACTGTAGCTCCCAGAGCCCTGGTAGTAAGCTGCTGGAGCTATTTCTAAAGTAAAGCCAGGTCTCCAATTCACTGCATTGACAGCTGTGCTGATGGATGTGGCACCACTGTGGGTATAAGATTAGTTGGCCCTTCACGAGTTTGCTGTTGCTTTATGCTCCTGACTACACTTTTCCTTAACTCACCTTTGATCCTAAGGAATGTGTGCATAATCTTTTTCAAAATGTTTGCTATGTCAATATCCTAGATTAATGTCTGTGAGCATTTAATAGTCGGAAGCTGTGAGTTGAGGCCCATCGACCAGATGTCTCCTGCTTCCTGGTTTATAGGCCACCTTTACACAGGGACACATGCTTACTGACTCCTTTTTATGACTAAGAGGCCTCTGTATTTGTGAAGCCACTTTCATTCACTGATCTTGAAGGCTTTAATGAATCTAAAACTTCTCGTCTTTTCAAGATGCTAAGAATGTCAATTCCATATAGAGGTAATAAATGCTGGAAAAAATCCCCAAACCTAAAACAGAATGACATCAGTCATTTCTGTTCCCCTCAGAAAATGATTACAGGACTCTTGATTCTGCTTCTGCTTCATGACAATTAGTTATATGCAAGATGGCAACAAAATTGTTTGGTATTATGTTCAAACTGATTTTGATATTGTCATTTTATGGAAAATTCTAGGATCTGCTGTAAGGAGACCTTTTAAAGCCCCAACCCAGGGTTTTCTACCTAGATTTTTACCTTTTAGATTAGTACAGTCAGTTTGGGTATGTGCAACTGATTTGTGTTTCTGATCAAGCTTTCCATGTTCCAATAAATAACTTTATTTACGGACACTGCAATTTGGATCTCACAGAATTTTCACATGCCATGAAATATTCTGTTGATTTTTTTGGTGACTGTTTAAAAATATAAAAAACCAGTTTTAGCTCACAGATATACAAAAACTGGTGGTGAGCCAGGTTTGGCCCACAGGACGGTTTTTGCTGACTCGGATTTACAACTTGCCTTGGGATGAGTGCTGTTTCTCTTGTGCCAAATTTCAGCCATTGTCTATTGGTATAAAAACACTGTTTGGATTGGGGTAGCCATACTCAGATTTTTGCTTTGATGGGAGAATTTTTCAAAGCCAGTTCAAATTTCTACATCCCCCTTCATTCCGTCTTCTTCCTAGCCATTTTTCTTCTATTATTTCACTTTTCTCCTGCGTACTTTCACACAATTTCATATGCTTTTTTTCTTTTTTGAGTACAGATTATGTATAATACATGTGCTGGTTGCTTAAGAGATGTGAGCAACTATCTTGGTAGATAAACACAGTCATGGAAGAGATTTTTTTTATTTCTGCCGAAATTCAGCAAACTCATCTGAGGTACAGGAACAAGGTCTGATCTAAACGTGTGTGAGCCAGCAGATGTCGTGGAGGTATTTTTTTCCGGAGCTCATGTTGTAGGTGACAAACACACACGTATTCTGCACGTATTTATTTCTATTTTGGGGATGCCCACGATATCAAAATGGTGAGCGATAGTGCTCTGTTTAAAATTTTGTAGTATTACCCTATTTTTCCTACTGCAAAGAGACTTCTTTCTCTCTCTCCAGATATCCTCTGGTAAATTATTCATTAATTTAAACTTCTTTAAAAAACTTCATTGGAAAGGTGTGTTTCTTTGGCAAAGATCGATCTCTACTTAGTAAAGATTTATGATTGAATGAGCAAAGAGCAAGGGGGAGGCCTAGGCGATGAAGTCTATGCACTGAAAATAATAAAAATAGGAACGTTAAAAATGAAGGAAACCAGTCAAAGGCTGTAGAATCAAAGAACAACACAATTATAGATTTCATGGTGGCTATGGTAAGTAATATAGTCTCAAATGAATACTCCTTTATTTCATAGAGGGGATTGGCATTTGTGCAATATTCTTTAGTTAAATTTCAATTTATTGGATTTTTGCATCACTGCAGATTGATCTATTGAATTTGTCACAGTGGCCTTGTTTTTACCTTGATGTGTTTAATACCTGCTGGATCAGAATGCCAATCAATTTAGGTTAATTTCATTAAGTTTACTAAAGCTTTTTAAATTAAAGTCACTGCTGACATTACCAGTAACAAAATGTGGGTAACATGCTCTTATATATTATTGTTCTAGAAAAGAAATTGGTAATAAATATTCTCTCTAACATTTCCTTACTCGGATTTTTAAATTCTCTTAATTATTTACAAGACGATAAATCATTTAACATATAAAAATTTAATTATCTGCGTGATCATTGCTTAGTATTCTGTGCCAAACTTTAAACTCAGCATAGATTTAAGTTCTCACTAAGTAGATTTCAATTAAACTCCTTCCACCTTTTCTAGGAAAGAAATGGACTGGGTTTAAAAAATTGTATTGTGCTTTGCATTAGTAAATACAACTGGGGGGACGGTTCATGGCAAGTAGCCTTTTAATTCTCTTGTGCATTTAAGTTTTCAGAGAAGTCACAGTACACTTGGCATTTATATGAAGTATAATCATGGTTAAGATTTTTTGAGTAATATATTTTGCAAAGAGCTCTGTAATATGCAATTATGGAACTCAGCTTGCATTATTAACTGATTTTATTAACTATCATTAATGCAGTATTTATAAATATTGCTTGGAGAACTGTAGTTAAATTTACTAAAGATAGAATCAAGAAGAAAACTGATAAACTACTAGTGCCCTAGAACTCCTTAAGAAAAGAGCAGATGACATTGTTTATAAAATCACTAGCAAATTCAGAAAGGAAGAAAAAAACCCTCAACCCATCAAAAATTGGTTATTTTATTCCTTCACAGCAGTGGTATATAGGCATGACTGCAGTTTTCTATGGGGAAATTGAGCAAGCGAAAAGTTTGTTCTAGCATATGCTATTCTAGAATTAAAGAGATTTTGGTTATGTAGAGTTCAAGTTATCTTTGACACATTTTGCAGGTTACTTACAAATTCCTGCCTAAACACAGGAATCTTCTTTATCCGAGAGCCTAACATCAGATTTTAATCATATCTTAGACCCACAGGGTTTTAGGTTTCCAACAGGCCACCTGTCTCAGACATTTAAAAATTCACAGGACAGATGGGAAGGTGAAAGAACTTGTCCTTGGATAAAGAAATTCTTGCATTGCAGGAGCGTTCACCGGCAGGGTTAGCCAATACATCATACACATACCCTGTATTTGTCTAGCGTTCAGTTATCATAATCGTGTGTTTCCCTTTAGCAGTATAAATACAGAATTCATCACTTATCTCCTATTCTTATGGCGGGCAAGAGAGAGAAAAATCATAGTTCATAAAACCTGCTGTTCAGCTGATCCATGAATCAGGAAATATGACCGTATTTTATATTAACTTTCCCAAATCTATTCATGGAACATGTACCCTGCTTAAGACTGTGCACCTTATTGGGAAATGGAGCTGGTTTGCCTGGCTTTAAATTTATTCCCAGCAATTTTCAAATGATCTTGGCAAGTTACCTGGTGTCCCTTTGCTTTAGTTGTCTCATCTGTAAAATGGGGATATGCCTAGCCCTTTCTAGAGTTTTGGGGAACACGACATGAAGATAATACATAAAAAAAACACCTCTTAGAGTAGTGCTTAGAACTGAGAGTCTGTTTTCAATACATGTTAGCTATTAGAAAAAATGCTGATTCCAGATAAAAGCTAGAAGAGGGACTTCAAGCTTACACTTGGAAGTTTTCTGAAAATATGTTCTTTAAAAATTTCACATTGACGTTTATCTCTTGAGGAGAGTGTTACTGGACACGGCTGAAGCATAGGATTCAAAATCATTAAGCAGTTGAAGCTTCAGTGGATTATGCTGTGGTCTGTGGTTGGTCTTTATTAATTCCTTATACCAGCATTACTTAGGAGCATGTTAGAAAACTGAATTCTCAGGCCCAACCTCAGAACCACTAGATCATAAACTTGGATGGGATAGAGAGATCTGTGTTTTAACAAGCCCTCTGGATGATTGTTGATGCATGTTGAAGTTGAGGACCACTGGCTTAGATAGGTAGATTTGTTGAAGACCCACTACATTTGTTCTGGGGGAGAGAGACCAAGAAACTGACCATGAGAGATGAGGTCCCTGCTCCAGGGGACATTCCTGTTGAAGGAGTGGGGCAGACAAGGCATATGTAAAGAAGCATAAAACCCAAGAATTTCAGATGATACAAGTTTAAAAAACAAAATAAGGAAGCAGTGTTGCTGAATGATCCTTAGTATTGAGGGGAGAACCAAGATAGGGTGGGTGTTCATGAAGATAGGAAATCTGAGGTTAAATTTGAATTATGAGAACATTAGGTAATACATTGGTGAAAGAGCAATTGTGGAAGATGAAACCCCCAGTGCAAAGGCCATAAGATGGACATACCTTTAAGAGGGCTCTATTCTTAGTCTATTAGTAAACACTATTGGTAATATTAATTAACAGGGGCAAATTTTGATTATTGTAGACAATAATGAAAGGGATTCATGGCTAAGTTTTTGATAGGTTCCTTAAAAAAATTACCAAAATTTCTCATATTATTTCACATATAGACCTACTACTTAAGTCTATGTGTCATATATTTTTAATCCATTTTTTGACTGAGGCACCAAAATCACTTTGTAAGCTCTAAACATTGCATTGGGTTGACAGTAATTTGTGAGACATCTGATAATTTGGGGCTTCAGATTTTTCTTGCTCAGAACTTAAATCAGTGTCTTCTATTTTTTATTGCTCCCTACATATGTAAATTAATGTATATAATGTGTAATTATAATATTAAATGAATATCAACCGTTCCTTGACTAGTTTGCTATTAACCATAACTTCCACAAGAAAAATCATCTTAAGCATAGGATAAAGACAATACTGACTTACAATTTTAAGTGCAAGGGGTAAGTTTTTCAAATTAAAAACAAGCTTAATGATTTTAGATTTTAAAAAATGAAATTATTGCAATATTGTGCTTATTGTAAGAGAATTGTAGTTAAATTGAACTCATACTGTGGCAAGACTAAGAATAGTAAGTATAAAATTTTAATTTTTCAGTCTTTGCTTGATAAGAGTCATGTGTATAACATGAAATAACAGAGTTTTTACATCTAAGAAGACCTGTGTTTAAATCCAAGCTTCTCCATTTATTAGTGATAGTGTGATCTGGCCAGTTTCATTTGTGTGTGTATGTGTGTGTGTGCCCCTTACTCTATCTTATTGTCTATAAAATGGGAATATAAAATTTATCTTTCTGGGCTTAGTAACCCAGTTTTGAGATATTAAAAGTATTTAAAGATGGAAATAGATGATCAAAAAAGGGTAACTATTATTTCAGATTTACTAAAAACTCTGAGTTAATAGTTTGATTAATTGTTGAGTCAAGGAAAAGTCTGTGGCTCCATCCATCTTTCAAGTACAGACTCTACTCTTTTTAAAGGTTATCACTATTTTTTTAGATTTATGTATTTATTTATAAAGATTTATTTATTTGAGAGAGAAAAAGAACATGGCAGGGTGCAGAGGAAGAGCTGCAGTCAGACTCTGCACTGAGTGTGGAGCTCGACGTGGGGCTCCATCTCACAACCCTGAGATCATGGTTTGAGCCGAAGCAGACACTTAACTGACTGCGTGACCCAGGCATTCCTTTAGTTTTATTTTTTTAAAAGCCACAGAACCTTAGGAACTTTTCTTGAAGTCTGTCTCCCACGATATTTTCCTCCCATGGTTTTGGGTTTCTTCTTTGTTGTTTCATGGTGTAGCCATTGGCTGGCTAGCTTCTCTGATATGGTCTTTGAGGCCTTTCTAGTTTCTTTGACATGTTCAGTTCACTCGCCCTCCTGACTATTCTTCATTATAGTCTTGTTGAAGGAATAGGTCCTTGAGTATATTTTGGACAAATCTGAAGTTGAGTTAATTACACATAATTCAAAAACAGTGAAGCATAGTGAAAGACAATAAACATTTCCCTGCATGTTCATGTGACTTTGGTGACATCTTTTCCTTAGCAAGTTTGGGAATGTTAAGAAAATTTAAATGTACTTTCCACATCTAAAGGCTTAAGTCATCTCCCCAGGTTACACTTTTAATATTTCCTGTTTGAGTTTTCCTGAAAGTATTACAAGGGGGGGGGGATATTATGGGTGTAAGGAGTACATTTATTGAATGCCTACTGTGTACTAAGCACTATACCAAATGTTACATATGTAATTATATGTTAGTTGTTTATAATGTTTTACTTCTCAGAACCTTGAGTTATATAATATCCTATCCATTTTATACATGAAGAGAGCAAGGATCAGAGATATTAGATAACTTACCCAAATTTACAGCTAGCCCCCAGGAATGTCCAAAAGCTCACGTTCTCTACCACTGTATCCTAAAGAGCAAATGCTGTATACTTAAGAAAATAAGAATGAGGATACTACTGGTAACACACTGATGTGTCTCTTGACTTGGTTCTTTGATATGTAGGAGTTTAACTGGGAGGTAGGTGTTGGAGTGGTATTAGTAGTTGCTAGCCCTTTAGCCAAAGAATATAGGGGAGAACTGGAAAATTGGGGTTCCTGTTGGCTCTGCAGTGATGAAGCCAGGCAATGAGGGACTAGACAAGGAAAGTAATCACAAATGTTCACATGTACTCTGAAGGAAGCAAGCGGGGATTGAGCTAGAGGCCTCAGGGTAAAGGAGTAAGGTACAGAGACTAGGAATGGATGCTGTGAGGAGGTGACATTTAATGTGAGCCCCACAGGCTGAAGAACCAGGTCCTAGAGCTGATTGCTGCCCTCAGTTATCAGGGGAGGCCTGAGTGAGCCAACCCTCTGCGGAGACAGGCACAGAACGGCATGTTTCCTTACCACTGGTGGAGATTGAGCACCCTGCCTGTCTCATGGTGGGCCCTTACTGGATATTTGGTGACTGAACTTTGCAGAGCCCTCAAAAGAGCCTTTCCTTAAGTACCAACTTATATTTGTATTCTTCTAGAACTATTAGGCATTTATGTTCTTCGTAAAATAAAGCTTTTATTACAAAAACTTTCGAACATACACAGAGTAGTATAGAGTAATGCATCTCCATGTATTCATATCCAAATCATATTTTTCCAAGTTTATTTTATCTAACCTCCACTTCTTTTTTTTCTTCTTTGGTATTTTCCAAAAAGTTCTAGATACCATTTCTTCACAATTGTAAATACCTCAATGTGCATCTTTCACTGATGAGGGCACTTTTATTTACATAGTCTTAGATAATTATCACATTTAGAATTAACTGTGACTAAACTTTTGTTCTTTAAAAAAGTTTAATAAAGAAGGATAGATATGACTCATTGCAAAATTATGATGTAATTGGCAGCCATAAACATATGTACCTGAATCTGTGTCTGGATCCATCTCCTGCCTGCTTGCCTGCCTGCCTGCCTTCCTCCTTCCCTCCATTCCTCCTTCCCTCCTTCCCTCCCTCCTTCTTTCCTTTCCTTTTCCTTCCTTCCTTCCTTCCTTCCTTCCTTCCTTCCTTCCTTCCTTCCTTCCTTCCTTCCTTCTTTCCTTTTTAGACTTTTCTCATGCTTGGGACCTGATTATCCAGAGGCTACAATTTTTCTTACTAAAGCTAGCAAGCAAACATCATCAACCTCTTGTTAAAAAAAAAAAAAAAGCCCAAGAGGAGTGTCTACACTGAAACTGACTTGGAAAGCTGCTGACAGAACCTCTCTTTATTAGTCCCTGTGGTGGCAGATGGTATTAAATCTGTACATATGTCAGAAACATTATTTTTCAAAAGTTTACTCTGATAGTGTTCACCCAGACATCACTGGATGTTGGTTCTCTCTTTATAAAATGCAAGTGGAATTGAGCATTGGGTAGACTTCGGACAGACTTCCATCACCCAGCAGCTCTTTCTTGAACTGCTAGAACTGGCTGCTCCATGCCCTATACTCAAAATCGAGAAAAATATCTATCTTTGGAATAATTTCTATTGACAGAGAAAGAGGAAGTCCCAGTGACCCCTCTTAAAATCACAAAGACCTGACTTACCAACTACTTCCACTTTAAAGAAAACAACAACACCACATGCAGTATTAGTTTGGCTGGAAATTCTCTACACTTCTCATTCATTATTTAATCTTATTTTACTTTGTTCAGACAAGCTATCTGGCCTATTGTGAAGCTTCACACAGCCAATTACCTCAAGGTGTTTAGTTCATTTATTATTTACAGCATAAATCTTGTACAGGTTGTCCATCGACGACCCTCTGAGTAGCTGTAGTAAATGCCTTTCATCCTTGCGGCCTCAGTCAGCGCTCACAGACCTACCTGCTGAGCTCGGCAGGCCAGGCAAGGCACTGGAACATGTACAGTACCAGAGGTAATCGCACTGTACTTCCTGTTGAAAGGTGCGCGTGAGACATGTGCACGCAGTAGCAGGTTCAGCATTGAAATTGAAAGGAAAAGAGTCTTCGGTTTTAAATGCAGTATTCCTTTCTGTAGAGACGGTATTGGACACTTTATGTGAAAGGCTGGATATTTAATTTAGGAGTTGGTTGAGAGTAGACCATAGTGACATCATACTTGAGAATATTTATAGGGAAGTATCCCCTTTCAAATTTGTGGTGCGTGTCCTTGAGCCCATTTTCCTTTCCTGGCTTCTTTTCAGTCTTGGGTTGTGATACCAATATGAGCCAGTATGAATGACTTGGAAAAAGGCTGGCTTAAGTAATGTGCCGATTCTACTGATGGGCTTCGATGCCATTAAGAGTCTCTGTCCTACCCCGAATGTGCCAGGTATTTAACCGGGGACTGGTACTAATTTCAGAGCTAATACCGAGCTGTTCCACATCAATGCTTTCAGCAGGTGGCTTGAACTGACAGTGTAAAGAAAAAAGTGAGAGAAAATTACCATTGTACTTTAGAATTTCTCTGATTGAATTGACTGATTATACTGTCAAAGGAGCATTGGGAAGCTGGCAGGGTTATGGGGAGTGAAGAAATGACAGAATTCTTTTAGAAAGAGCTTGTCTGTTTTTGCACAGCCAAATATTTCAAAATGATAATAAGGTTTGATACGAGGTTTGAATTCAGTACTCGTGAAAGTCCATGTGTTCCCTGACTTGCTTTTTTTAAAACTTGTATGTCGCATACGGGGAACCAATGGTTTTCTTATGACAACTTTCTCTTATAAGACAAAATATTAAAATACTTGTTTAAATTCTATCAGGAAATGTTACACTTTTTACATGGGCAAAATGGTTTTATAAAGATTACATTTTTGTTCAGTTTTGCTTTTTGGGAGGTGGAATGGAAAAAATTGTCAAGTGACTTGAGATGAAAACTGTTTGTTTTATGTCATCAGTCTTGTATGCTGTTCCTAAACAGATCTTCTGTCTAAAAGGAAATTCTTATCAGTCACGAATATTATTCTCGGTTGTCTCTTAAATTCATGTTTATTTTAAAATCTTATTTAAATATTGAAAAAATGATTTAAATGGATAAATAAAAAATTAGAGATATGGTATCGTGGTTACTGTCAATGGAAGAATGACGGTAGCTAGTATTTATTGAAAAGTTGCCACATTACAGGTACTTCACTACATGCTTTATATTGTCTCCCTTAATCTTCATAATAACTATGTGAAGTAATTTCCCTTTGTGTCCCCATTTCACTGATGAGTAAATCGAGGCACAGAGAGGTTGCAAAACTTGCTGGATAACCAGAGCTGGTAAAATGGGGTGCTGACTCTGAGAACCCTGGTGCTCATCCTCTGTTGTACACGAGACAAGGGAAACTGGTTACACTTGACTTTTTTTTTTTTTTTTAAAGCTGTCAATGAGCTGATTGCCTTCTGTACTCGCGACAGGGAATTAATAAAATAATTTCCCTTTTCATGGTTTTCCCATTATGAATTTAATAGAACTTTTGATACAGAGTTGTGAGAATTCTTAAGGGAATGGTTTAAAATGTGGATAAAAATGTATCGAAGTGTTCTGTAAAAGGTGTAAGAGGCGAATTTAGTGACGGCGAAGTTAGGTTTGGGGTGGAAAAAATCAATCAGGATAAATGGGCCAGCATTCATCATTTATTCAACAAATACTTATTGTACTGGGTGCCAAGCACTGGGCTGGGCCTATAGGAAAGCACTGGGTGATTTATTTTTGTTGGGTTGACTCCCTGGTGGGATTATTCACAAACAACCCTTCGATGTAAATAGGAAGCTTTAATTGCAGAAAAGAAGGGTTAAAGTCTTTCTGGGTGGACCGTGGTGCTGGAGTTTTGTTTCATTGCACAATCTAGTCGGCGATCCTCGTATTCTCATTATTCTGATGCAGTGTAACAAACCAGCAGGAAACTGCATTCCATGGGATTTCTATGGGGACTACAGAGAATTCATTCCAATGCTTACAGAGCAGCCGCTTGTAGCTTAAAGTAGCTCCAGGGCTAATGTGAGGAGCTGTGCAGCTCTACTTGCTACTGAACTGTAAAACTGAAAGCATGTGTAGTGTAAATAAAACAATGTCAGTAGAATTGCTTCTAATCTGGAGGCCTTATCAGAGCATTGGTTGACAATCTGTTATTGTTGAGTGAGGGGAAAAGAGGCAGGGCGTTTGAAATATTACACCATGCTGAAAATGTGAATACCTGCTTCTGAACTTGGCTTAAAACTTACTCCCTTTAATTGTTCTGCATTTCAACTGGAGGTAAATTTGAAAGAAAGAGAAAATGCTCTTCATTCCTCCAACCCCTCCCTTCAATACAAAATAACTGCCAAGCAGGGTGACACTCTGAGTAACAAACTTTCTTAGCCTCGCCTTAGGATAAAGGAACCCATATTCCGGGATCTATTTGATTTCTCTATTGTCTTTATTCCATAAGCACCTAGTTTTGCCCATCCCCAAAGTGTGGTTGGCAGTGCCTCATTTTTGTTCAGAGAAGACTTGTCCAGTCTTGTTTAGCCACATGATCTATTTGGTGGTGGATGTCGCTGGGCCCCCTCTCCAGCAGGACTGCTGTAGTCCGGTGCCCCTGGGGCCCCTCTGGCCCTTCTCCCCCTGCCGTCTGCAGGGCCTGCCACCTGTGAATCTCACGGCGCCCCGCCCTTGATATGATCCTCTGCTGTCAGTCTCTGAAATTCTTCCTAAGGTTAAGTCAAGGAGCCTCACATTGTCCTTTTGCACTGGGTTCTCCAGATCCCGTGGCCGTCCTACTTGCTCAGGTTCCTCGGTAGACATGAGCATCTCTTCCCTTTTTGTACAGCTCAATTATAACCTGCATTCCACCCTGCCTTGAACTCAGGGTGTGCCCCTCTGTCTCCTTCCATACGGTGGGCTCTCAGAGGGAGGGCAGGGGCCCTCCAAGAATCTTTGTATTCTTCTCCCTCCATATCCTCGCCCAATGGCTTTCAGTGCTCCATAAATGCTTGTTGAATTGAAGCGAATTAAATAATTTGCCCTTTTATCTGAAAGAGTAAAGAAATTTACATTTAATATAAGGCCCCTTTGATAGACATATTGCCTTCATTTCGGTTCTCTTCTGATGCAGAATTATGGTGCTGACTTCCGTCAAATGGCAAATGTGATGAGATGGTACACATTTGACTCTGCCTCACTTAGAAATTTGGGGAGGAGAAAATATAAATGAAATCATTTCGCTAATTTTAAGACATTTAAAGAGTATGGAAATTGAGCTTTGGAGGAAAAGGTTAACTAAGGTTAAAGCGAATGCTTTTCATTTCGCTTAGCATATTACTAAGTGGAGATTTAAAGGCACTGCTCTCTTCTTACCAAACTTTCCCACACTGCTTCTGGATTTCCTTTTAGTACAATTTAAGCAAGATGTTGTCATAGTTTAAATCATTTTAATTTTGCATGTTTCACAAGTGCTGTTTTCATGCTTCGTCATAGGGTTCCTTAAACTTCTTAGAAAAATAACATTTGTAATGCTTGTTGTCTGTTGGGGGTGGGGGTGGCAGAACCTCAGTGGTTCCCTAACATGTTGATGAGCTGCAAAAGGACAGAGTTGGCAATGCCACAGACATTTTTAGCAGAAGGGGCCGTGATCAGCTTTAGGCCTTTAGAGGTTCTGTAAACTCTCTCAACCTGAAGGCACAATGTGTTTTGGGAGTGTTCAAATGTCCTTCTGGAGAGGGGGCTCCCAAAGCATCTTCTCAAAGTGTTCCAGAGAGGTTAAGATCCAGTTAGTTAGCAGGAAAGGAAAATGAACGAACATACAACACACAGACACACGTGCACATTATCAAGTTAAATTAAAAAGTCCATCAGAATGGCAAAAATTGACAAGGCAGGAAATAGCAAATGTTGGAGGGATGTGGAGAAAGGGGATCCCTCTTACAGTGTTGGTGGGAATACAAGTTGGTACAGCCACTCTGGAAAACAGTGTGGAGGTCCCTTAAAAAGTTAAAAATTGAGCTACCCTATGATCCAGCAATTGCACTGCTGGGTATTTACCCCAAAGATACGGACGTAGTGAAGAGAAGGGCCATATGCACCCCAATGTTCATAGCAGCATTGTCCACAATAGCTAAATCGTGGAAGGAGCCGAGATGCCCTTCAACAGATGACTGGATTAAGAAGATGTGGTCCATATATACAATGGAATATTACTCAGCCATCAGAAAGAACGAATTCTCAACATTTGCAGCAACATGGATGGCACTGGAGGAGATAATGCTAAGTGAAATAAGTCAAGCAGAGAAAGACAATTATCATATGGTTTCACTCATTTATGGAACATAAGAAATAGGAAGATCAGTAGGAGAAGGAAGGGAAGAATGAATGGGGGATAAAGAGAGGGGGGAATGAACCATGAGAGACTGTGGAATGTGGGAAACAAACTGAGGGCTTCAGAGGGGAGGGGGGTGGGGGATTGGGATAGGCCGGTGATGGGTATTAAGGAGGGCACATATTGCGTGGTGCACTGGGTGTTATACGCAAACAATGAATCATGGAACATTGCTTCAAAAACTGGGGATGTACTGTATGGTGACTAACATAATAAAAATTATAAAAAAAATAAAAGTCCATCTGTTACATACATGTTGGACATACATTTGTATTGTTGAAATCTGAAGTCTCTGGGCTATAAAATACATCATTGAGTATCCTCCCGTTACCATTTCGAAAATAGAATACTAATCTTCTGAGTATAGATGTATGTGTTGAGGTGTAAGTCCAGAGTCTTGGGTCCTGAACTTGTTCCTCCTTAGTTGCGTATTTGTGAACAATGTCACACTAAGAAGCAACACGATTCCTTTATCATGCCACATGGTAATAAAAGAGAATAGCTTATTGCTACATTTGAAGGAAAGCCCCAGTTTTTATCCAGGATTCTTTTTTTTTTTTTTTAAGCTTTTATTTATTTATTTGACAGAGAGAGACAGTCAGTGAGAGGGAACACAAGCAGGGGGGGTGGGAGAGGGAGAAGCAGGCTCCCACCGAGCAGGGAGCCCGATGCGGGGCTCGATCCCAGGACCCTGGGATCATGACCTGAGCTGAAGGCAGATGCTTAATGACTGAGCCATGCAGGTGCCCCAGCCAGGGTTATTCTTGAATATGAGTAGTTGAAGACCATGCTTGTGGCATACCTGAATTTTTGCTACACTAATGAAAATTCCTGCCTAGAGGTAAGTGGAATAGCTCTGGTGAGATGCCACACCCCGGGAGGTATGTTCGACCCTACCAGCTTCTACACACGGCCTTTGATTGTCTTGTCCAACTCTCAGAGGTGGGCTGGAGGTTGGGGACAGCCTCGCTTCATTTCTGTGGCTTGCTTTTCCATTTGGCATTCTTTTCCTTAGGTATTTTCTGTTCTTGCCGATTGGCCGGTGTCCAGGCTGAGCACACTGAGAAGCAGCACAGCCTGCAAGATGGCTTACAGAAACTCAGCTCAGACTGAAGGGTTCATTTGGGACCTGTCTGCCTCTAAAATATACTAATGTTGAGTTTGGGATGAACTCTGAAATCAGAAACCCTATGGTATTTGCAGTTCTCTTCAGTGCATTTTGGAGACCACTTATTGTGTGTAAGACACAGCCTTCAGCCTTAAGGGCATTCAAAAATGAACAAGACTGGCCCTTGCCTTGCAGAACAGGGAGGGCCGCAGGGGAGATAGGACAACAGGCGTCTGACTGTGTGTGCGCTCAGTGGCAACAGCCCAGCTAAGACTCTGAGAAGCACATTCTTCCAGAGACTGGGCCTCACCTGAGAGGGGAAACAGTGTATCATTTTTAAGGAGTACAGCTTACTTGGTAGAGTCATTTCCAAGGTGGACTCCAATTAGTAAATAGCAGTCAACCTAAAGATCTTGCAACCTTGCAGGATGAATTTCAAGCTGCCTGAGGCTTATTTCTCTGTCCTCTCTGTGTGGTTGGTCTGAAGTTCCCTGGTAGGAACCAGCCAGGACAAGGGGATGCTTTCTCACTGTAGTCACCTTTGCGGGTCTCCTCCTTTGGGTCTCTCATCTTTCTCTCCCCCACTCCACACCCACACCCTACTATTCTCTTCCAACCATTTACCTTTTTCTTCCTCTTGCTCCCTCCCAATCATGATTTGCCTGTGGTATCCTTAACTTTTACGCAGTCTCAAGATCGAAAAAAGTAAAAATGGGTCCTCCTCAAAGAGTGTTCAGAGAAATGCTTAACTTCTCATTGTGCTCTATGAAGTGAAGATACATTGTAATCTGAGACGTCTTTCTTAAAAGATAGGTTTTTGTTTTCCTTTCGGTTTTTTTTTTTCCCTTCAGAATCATGCTTTCAGAAAAGCCAAGTATAGTAATACTTATAATCTACAGTTGAAAACTAAAACTTTATGAGAGCATTTTGGGAGTTTTGTAGCCCTCTGGTGGAGTGTCAAGAGAATCCATAATGGAAATATTTGATGACTTGGATTTTAACTCTTTTCTATATGACCGAATAATACACTTAAAATGTTTTTAGAACACTCTTTTATTTGAGAGCAGCCATTTTGTTCACAGATCTGTAGCTGAGTATCTCAACATTTATTTTTAATACTTACATGTTTCCATGGACGTGAGCAACTGTTTCATTTAGAATTAAGAGTGGGTAAAGTATACAGTATTTCAAAGCAGTTGTGCCTATGCTTTTCATTTTTGTTAGGATTTTATTATGTGATTAATCACAGAAATTTAGAACTGTGGGGAGGGCAAGTAAGACAGTCTGTGGGCTCTGAATACAGAAAGGCTGCCAGGATTTGCGCGCTGTTTTGCGTCTATGTTATGCAAATGAGCAGTCATAAGCCTTTGTATGAAAGCAATTTGACATTGAGGAGGGAGCACTGAATTGAAGTCAGACCTGAGTTTTAGTCTCAATTCTCTTATTCTATAGATACAGGCTTCTGGAGAGGTCAAAGCACCTTTTTGGAAGATAATTCTTCATATTAGTGAAAGATAGCGTAAGTCATAACTTCTAATATGTCTTGTAGTTGTATGGTTTGGAGATTTCTGATATCATTACAACTACTGGAAAGCCATGCTCTGTGGAATCTTCGGGGGGAGATGCACAATGATGATAGTACTAAAATATGATTAGATAAATTAATAAAAATTAAGTTTAGCATACTGAGAGTTAATTGGGGGTAGAGGTCTTTTCCTTTTTTTATTTCCAGTCTGACCTAACATGTGGTATGTAGCAGACTTTCAAAAAACTGTGTTTGAATGAATTCAGAAAACAATTTCTAAGGTCTCATCCAGAAATTGAAAATTGAATCCAGAACAGATTTAAGTAGAGTTCATGTTGTTTCAAGAAATGTCTACTTAAGTAAGTCTATAAATAATTTGGTTAGCATAGACTATTTGCCTGATAGGCCTTAGGTAATAGTTTAGGTAATCTAAAAACATAGATTACTTATTTTCTTTAAAAAGGGAATTGATTATTAATCATGTAATTTCAGTAAAAGTATATTTTCCTAACAGAAAAGTATTTTTCTGAATAATATGGGGAGTTTTAATGCTTTCAAAATTATTTGCTTTGATTTTTCTATAAACTGGACAAAAGATTGAGGAAAAGAAATTAGCCTAATAACTTCATGTGTGTATGAAAACCATTCAAAAGTATTTCAGTTATCTTGGACTTGGTAGTTATTAGGTTGCATTTTGTATTTTCTCTTGAACAGTTACCCCAAAACCAGGTTGTAGCAAGTTAAGTTTCATTATCATCCTTTAGCAAGTTTTACGTGCCAAGGTATGGACTCCCAGATATTAGTTTAAAAAAACAGTGATGCCACTATAATATTAATGATAGATGGCATACATTTGAAACATTTAGAAATGATCATAGCCTTAAAGCCAAAACGAGCCAGAAAATATTAATGGTATAGGAATCATTTTATGTGGATCTGAATTATGTATAGCAGAGAGAGATAGAAAGAGATAAATTGCATAATAAATCAAAGTTCACATGGTGTATTGTTTATTTTTTTAAAAAAACTACACAAACTTT
Source organism: Ursus americanus (assembly GCF_024610735.1). NCBI lineage: Eukaryota > Metazoa > Chordata > Mammalia > Carnivora > Ursidae > Ursus > Ursus americanus. The sequence continues at coordinate 12,992,542 of NC_142161.1, forward strand.
CTGTTTATGCAGCATGTCAGCTATTTGAAAAAAAGATGAATAGTTCCAGATTCAGATTTATTCCAAGAATGAATATTTAGCACCCAATAGTGTCATACTGAATGTAGGAAAATAATTACAGTGTATGTTTTACCATGAAGAATTCTAGGAAAGCATTGACTTTTTATACTTTGAATGTGCTTTTATTCTCTGATCAATTTATATCTTTTGTGTCTTTTTGATTTATAAAAGTCAGGTGTTTTAACCTTCCTTTCAAAAACTGTAGCAGTAATATTCAGAAATGTGTGTAAGGTTGTATTAAGACAATAATTAACAGGAAATGTTTCTTCTTGATAAATTTATTGTATTAAAACACTATGATTGCAGAGCATTACAAACATTGGAAAATGTTATTTGATGAAAACACCTATAGAAATGACTTGCAGTGTAAATTGGTGACCAGAAAAAAATTTGGTGGACTTTCCTAATATTTTAAGATTCCAAACAGGTGCCTATATGAGGGGGATTTCAGTGGTTTGTATTTTTTTGCAGCATGGTTTCGTATAGAAATATTGTGTTGTGCACTTTTAAGAGTTAACAACTAGTGATTTTTTTTTTTAAGATTTTATTATTTATTTATTCGACAGAGATAGAGACAGCCAGCGAGAGAGGGAACACAAGCAGGGGGAGTGGGAGAGGAAGAAGCAGGCTCATAGCGGAGGAGCCTGACGTGGGGCTCGATCCCATAACGCCGGGATCACACCCTGAGCTGAAGGCAGACGCTTAACCGCTGTGCCACCCAGGTGCCCCAACAACTAGTGAATTTAATTAAGACTTTTGTAAACAGCCCTGGAGTACTTCTGCCCTGATTTTGGCCGGTGTTCTGTGGGTTTCTATTCATTTGCCATCTAGGCGCAGGTGCTTTTAGCCATCGATATGTTTTATCCTATTTATTATGCATCACTGTGCCCCTAACCAAAAGAATCACAGAACTGCTGTAATGCTAGCTTAGGATTCAAATATAGAACTTTAAGAACTGCAGTGTCTCGTGGTACAGATGAAAAGGACCCTGGTGTGGTTATGCCTGTGGTGATTATTTCCCTCTCAAGTGAGAGGCATGTGTGCTGAGTCACTTGTTCCTGAAATGATTTTGAAAATGGTACCATAGGTCATTCATGCATACTTTCATTGAGTCAACATTTACTGCCACGTAGTTACCCAAGGAGCTGGGCAAATGGAAGTCTAAGTGTTCATGTCTGTCGTCTCTCATGTTTCCATGAGGGTCTTGGTAAGTCTTCTGCTTCTGCTGATGTCCGGACATGCCCACTCAGCATCCTGTCTGTGGGCCCACTCACTTGGTTCAGGAGTCTGTTGGTGTCTGTCAAGTAGGTCTTGACAGATAAAGCAGAGGCTGAATGGAAGTCTCAGAGGTGAGGTAGGGAAATGGTTAAAACTTTTGAAAAAGAGAGTGAAAGCAAAGAAGAATGTCCCCAGTGAAGTGGAGATGAAGATGGCCTTAGAGACAGCTGGGAGAGCCATATGGAAGGATGGAGAGCTAGCATCCCAGTGGTGGTAGGATTGGATTGAATGTCAGAGCTTCTGTGGAGAAGAGAGGCAAGAGGGGTGGTCATCTGACTATCATGGCCACAACCATTAAGCAACCTCACAGAGGCTGTTGGTCCTTTCCCCTGAGTCATGCAGATCGATGAGGAAAAGGACATGACAGTAAACATTTGGGAAAAGGGTTCTGTCTTTGTAGATATTTTGGTGGTATAGATATAGTCCTAGGATTAGTGTAGTTTTTCTTTGATAGTTATGCAAAGATTTTTATATCCAAGAATCAGAACATTGTAATTGAGCTGATATGCTTGACAGATATTGATTGGCTTAATTTAATGTAGATAGCAAAGGCAAAATGCTTGTACAAGGTTATGCCAACAAAACATTTCTAGCAAAAGTTCTTGTTAAGCTTTTCTAGAATTTAAAGTGTTTGCTGCCTAAACTTTTAGAGCTCATGGAGTTACTGTTTTGTTTATTCTTGAAAATAATGTCATTAAAAAAAACTTTGGGGTGCCTGTGTGGCTCAGTCAGTTAAGCAGCTGCGTTTGGCTCAGGTCATGATCCCAGGGTCCTGGGATGGAGCCCACATTGGGCTCCCTGCTCAGCAGGGGGTCTGCTTCTCCCTGTCCCTCTGCTCTCCCTCCACTGCTGCTCTCTCTCGCTCTCTCTCTCTCAATCTCTCTCTCCCCCTCACTCACTCACTCTCCCTCTTTCAAATAGATAAAATCTTGAAAAAAAAAAAAAACCTTGTTTGTACAAAAACGATTCTTAATTTTGACATTATACTGACCAAATTAAAAACTGAAGTTTGACCATTCAGAGATTTCCCCCTCTCCCCCTTAGGAAGCATGCCTGCTTGTTTCAATGGGAAACAAAACAAAATGGAAGAGATGTTTAAATGCTTTTTATTCATAGCGTTAAAAATGGTTAGAGGAAGAATTCACATTTTTCCTTAACACAATGTAACAAGCAATTAACTTTTTGGCATAGTGATAAATCTGCTTCTGTAAGAAGGTGTTTTGTGTTTTAATAAGTAGCAATATATGCTAGTATATTCATTTTTATTGAATAGTTGAGAAAAAAAAGTGAATTTAATTCATAAGGTATTGCCTTGGGCTTATTGAAATTTTACTAGAACATCCCAGTGGAATGGCATCACATTCAACAGAGTATTATTTAAAAAAAATAGTAATTAGCAACAAAACATGTTAAAGTATCAGTATTTGTGAAGTGTTATCCTTGGTCTATTCAGTCTCTAAAATAAACTTAAAAACAAGATTTTTGGTAATGCTGAATCAGTAATAATGGAATATGATTTTAAACAATAAAGATTAGTTACCTAGAGACAGCACTTAAAAAATTATTGCCATCATGTATTCATTCATGTATTCATGAATTTGCTCATTTGTTGATTTGATCTTATTACTTATCTGTTCTATTAGAGAGAATACAGCTCTTAATATCATCTATCTAGATAGAAAATTATCAACATAGTTGTGATTTATCTACTATTAGTGAAGACAAATTGTACCTGCAGCGCAAATTATGCCAAATAAAAACAAAAAAGTGTTCTTAGCTACATAACATTTTTTTTTAAAGATTTATTTTTTTTTAGAGAAAGAGCATGCCCATGAGCAAGTGTGCATGAATGGGGGAGGGGCAGAGGCAGAGAATTCTCAAGCAGACTTCCCATTGAGCAAGGAGCCTGAAGCTGGGCTTGATCCCAGGACACTGAGATCATGACCTGAGCCAAAATCAAGAGTCGAGCACTTAACCAACTGAGCCACCCAGGTGCACTTAGCTATATAAAATTTTAAAAGTTGTGGTAAAATATATATAAAATTGGTCATTTTAACCATTTTTAAGTGTACAACTCAGTGGCATTAATTAGATGCACAATGTCGTGCAACCATATCCACTATTTTCAAAACTTTGTCATACACCCAAACAGAAACCGTGTACGTGTTAGGCAATAACCCCCCACTTCCCCCTTTTTTTGTCCCCTGGTAATCTCTAAGCTATTTTTTGTCTCTACGAATTTGTTTATTCTGTATGCTTTGTAAAATAGAATTACATCATACTTGTTCTTTCGTGTCTCACGTATTTCACTTACCATAATGTTTTCAAGGTACGTCTATGTTGTAGCAAGTATCAAAACTTCATTGCTTTTTTAATTTTTTTAAGATTTTATTTATTTATTTGAGAGAGAGAGATAGCAAGAGACAGCAGGAGCAGGGGGCACGAGGAGAGGGAGAAGCAGACTCCCTGCTGAGCAGGGAGCCTGATGCAGGGCTCCATCCCTGGACTCCAGGATGATGACCTGAGTCGAAGGCAGACGCTTAACCAACTGAGCCACTCAGGGCCCCAAAACTTCATTGCTTTTTATGGCTGGCTATATTCCACTGTATGCATATACCACATTTTGTTTTTTTCATTTATCTATTTATAGATGCTTGGGTTGTTTCCAGCTTTTGACTACTGTGAATAATGCTGCAGTGAACATTTGTGTACAATATCTGCTTGAGTCCCTGTTTTTAATTCCTTTGGGTGTATACTTTAGAGTGGAATTGCTGGGTAATATGGTAATTCTATTTTAAATTTTTGGGGAACTGCCCAACTGTTTTCCACAGCAGTTCCGAATGTGTGATGCTTCCAGTTTCTCCACACCCTCACCAACACTTCCCCCCCGCTTTTTTTTTTTTTTTTTAATTACAGCCATCTTACTGGGTGTGAAATGATACCACATTGTGGTTTGAATTTGTATTTCCCTATTTAATTCCCTAAGACTAATGATCTTAACCAACTTCTCATGGGCTTACTGGTTATTTGTATATCTTTTTCATAGAAATGTCAATTAAGTTCTTTGACCATTTTTAAATTGGATTGTCTTTTGTTGTTGGGTTTTCCTTATATTTTCTGTGTATTAAACCCTTACTAGAAACATGTTTTGCAAACATTTTCTTCCATAGGGTAGGTGGTTTTTTCATAGTCCTGTCCTAGAGTGCACAGATGTCTTGAAACTTAAAGTCCATTTTATCTGTTTTTGCTTTTATTGCTCATATTTTTAGTGTCTTCTATAAGAATCCATTGCCAAATCCAAGGTCATAAAAATTTCCCTTGTGTTTTCTTCTGATAGCTTTATAGTTTCAGCTCCATATTTGGATTGTTGATTCCCTTTGAGTTTATTTTTGCATATGGTGTGGTGAAGAGGTCCAACTTTATTCTTTTGCATGTGGAAATCCAGTTACACTAGCACCATTTGTTGAATACACTATCATTCCCCATTAAATGGAGTTGGCACCTTGTCATAAATCAGCTGGCTATAGATGTACAGGTTTATTTCTGGACTCTCAGTTCTGTTCCATTGCTCTCCATGTCTTTCCTTTTGCAAGTGCCGCACTGCTTTTATTACTGTTGCTTTGTCCTAAGTCTTGAAACCAAGGGAGTGTGAGTTTCCGACTTTGTTATCTTTTTCAAGACCGTTTTGACTCTTTAGGGCCCCTTGACATTCAATGTGAATTTCAGGATTGGCTTTTCCATTTCACCAAAAGAAGCTGTTGGGATTTTGAAAGGGATATCAAAATGTTGACATCTTAACAATATTAAGTCTTCCAATTCATGAACATGCTTTGTCTTTCCAGCTATCTGTTTATCTAGCTGACTTTATTTTTTTAGAGCAATTTTAAGTTCACAGCACTATTGAGCAGATGAAGAACTTTCCCAAATATTCACTGCCTCCATATCCATGTATTTTTTTAATGGAATTTAAATTACTCTTTAATTTCTTTCAGCAATGTTTTGAGGTTTCATATATCAATCTTTAATCTACTTGGTTAAACTTAATACTCGGTGTTTTATTCTTTTATTTATTTTTTAAGATTTTCTTTATTTGAAAGAGAACACAAGCAGGGGGAGCAGCAGGCAGAGGGAGAGGGAGAAGCAGGCTTTCCACTGAGCAAGGAGTCCGATGTGGGGCTCCATCCCAGGACCCTGGGATCATGACCTGAGCTGAAGGCAGATGTTGAACTGACTGAGCCACCCAGGTGCCTGGTGGTTTATTCTTTTAGACACAGTTGTAAATGGAGCTGCTTTCCTAATTTCTTTAATTGTTCATTCCTGTTCTGTGATGGCACAACTGATTTTTTATGTTGATCTTGTAACCTAGAACCTTGCTTAAATAATTTGCTAGCTCTAGTAGCTTTCTTGTGAATTCCTTGAGGTTTTCTATATATGGATGTCATCTGTGAACAGATAGTTTCACTTCTTTTCAATTTGATGCCTTTTATTTTTCTTGTCTAATTACTCTATCATGAAATTTCAAAACAGTGTTGGACAGCAATGGTCAAAGTAGGTGTCCTTGTCTTATTCCTGATCTTAAGTGGGAAAGTTTTCAGTCTTTATCCGTTGTGTATGATGATAGCTGGGTTTTTTCGTAAATGCCCTTTTTCATGTCAGGGAAGATTTCTTCTATTGCTAGTGTTTTTTTTTTAATCATGAAATAGTGTTAAATTTTGTCACATGCATCAATTGACAAGGTTATGCAGTTCTTTCTTTCCCCCCTTTGTCTTCCTAACATGGTGTATTATATTGTTGGACCATAGTTCAGAACTCTTGAAACACAGTAACTTTGAATTCCTGGGATAAATCCCACTTGGTTATACTATACCATCATTTTAATATGCTGTCAGATGTTTTGCTAGTATTTTGTTGAGGATTGGCTATATGAATTTTATTCATTGCCAAACTAGCATTCAGGATTTTCTTGGATGCCTCATTTTAGAAGGCATTTCTGTCAAAGAAATAATAGAACTTCAGAGTCTTACCTGAGTAAATCAAAATAATTTTTTGTTTAAATTTTTATAACTGCCTTTATACATAAGGAATACAAAAACTGTTTCATCTATATGGTTGGAAGTATTTGTAGAGTGTCTATTAGGTGGCGGGTGATAAGCTAAATATTTTATATGTTACTTCGTTTAAAAGGTAGCAGTGATCAGTATTCTCATTTTACAAATATGAACATGGAAACTTGGAACTAGTAAATAAGAAAACAAGGAATTTTAGCCCTTGTTCGCCCTTCTTAGTCCTTGTTTTTAGTCCTTAACCCCTGACTCCTAATGCTACATTATTAGTCTGACTTGAGGTGTGAGTCTATTGACAACATGGCAAAGAAAGAGTAATAGTGACTGTAACTAAAAAGTACCCATATGATGGGTTTATTTTCATATCCTTATTTTCCCTAGTTCAGAACTCTTCAGACATGGTAAAAACACCATATAACAGAAATTCTTGGACCAGAGTAATTAGAGTGCTATATTCTAATGTTATAAATGAGTGGATGAATTGATAGGAGAAATAATAAAGGAAATCCAAGAATGGCATGAGCAAAATCTTTATAAATCTAAATGCACAATAATCAGTTTTCATCATTTCCAAACATTTAGGCATTTTGGAGGACAGCAAGATTTCTCAGTAAAACAACGTGATTTTTCTATGTAAATGTTGTGGCATAACAGGTGTGTTGGCTAGTGATAAGATAATCTGCCAAGCAACAAATAAATAATTGCACATGAATCCCAGGAAGATGCTAGCCCTGGGGTATATTTGAATGTGATTTTTAAAATGGCATTCTATTTTTTTCTCAGCATCAGAAATAGCTGCATATACCTCTATCTTGAATGGCGAGGTTGATGCTATTTTTCACGAATAGGTTTTATTTTTAATGTTTTAAAATATTGTGAAATATATCACGAGTTCACTTCCCTCCTCCCTTACCCCACCCTCCAGCCCTTCTACCTGGATATTAAAAAAATGTTCTGGTCATGTCTCCGTTAAGAAGTCTTGCCAGGTTTTTCAAGCCTTGGTTAGCCACTCCTAAATCCTTCCATAGCACCTGTTCTTGTTTGTGTCACTATTTGTAATTTTCTGCTTACTTGTCGTCTCATAAAGACTATAAGTTCCTTCCAGGCAGGGAATGAATGTTGTTTAACAGTGTAACTTGGGCACCTTCTTCAATGGCTGGCACTTAGGAAATGCTTAATATTTAAAAAAAAGGAAATAAATGGTCTGTTATCTGCATAGGGTTCAAACTGTTTCAGTGCAGTCTACCTCACCTCTAACGATTGCTGTTCTTAACTTGAGAAACTTAATGTTCTATGACAAACCTTGCTACCCCTGCCAATTGGTAAATAAATCTTAGGAGGATAAGGGTGCTTCATTTATATACCTGAATGCATTATATTTTCAAGGAAAAAATTCTATGTACCAAGCTTTTCCATGTCACTGACAATGAGGAAAGTAGGGTGTGGGGCAGTAGGACTGTGACAGCTGCCACCATACTGATCATCAAGATCTTTTTCACTGCCTTTTCCACCTTCTCCCCCAAGGATTCTGAAATAAAACACTTGGGTGCAGAGCAGGCCTTCCCACATGGAGGGTACCTGTCTCTCGGCAGGGTTATTTCTCACTTGAAGAGCAAGGCATTGGACGTAATTCTTTTCTTATTGTAGTAGTCAAATTATGATTACTAAACATTGTCAAAGTTAATCCACCTGCATGAAAGCATTTTCGTATTGGACCATTTTTAGAAAATCGCCATACTGCACTGAGCTCTGGTAGCTTGGAAGTGCTGAGTTAGAGGTGTGCTGAGGCAAGTACTTTATCCAGAATCACATATAAAAAAGTATCTAACACATCTAAAATGAATTTTCATTTTATTTATTTATTTTAAAGATTTATTTATTTATTTTGGGGGAAGGGGCAGAGGGAGAGGGAGAGAGAGAATCTCAAGCAGACTCCCTGCTGAGCGTGGAGCCTAACGTGGGGCTCAGTCTCACAGCCCAGAGATTTTGACCTGAGCTAAAGTCAAGAGTTGGATACTTAACCGACTGAGTCACCTAGGCACCCCCTGATTTTTATTTTAAAATACATTGAGGTCTAAGGTAAAAGACTCACTTCAAATCATATACTTTTTTTCTTCTCTTGGCCTATTATCACTTATACCCTGATCGTATGCAGGTTTGGGATGATACCTTTTTTCCTAAAAAGAAACACATCAGGCAAGTGTATAAATCAAGAGATCAAGTAATAAATATGTCGAGTCAAATTTGAATGTTAAAAGAAGGCATGAGTAGGGCCAGTTGGGGCCTGAAACTGCATTGGTTGGTGGAAACAGCTTACATTAATTAAACTTCCTAGAAGGAATGCCCTTTACTTGGGTAATGTGCCAGGCATACTGGGAAGAAAATAGATGTACGAGGTGAAGAGATAGGAATTTCAAGAATATATTACTTTTAACTGCACAGTGGGTTAGTGCCTTTCAGGAGTGATATTCACAAGACTTACCAATGGAGTGGCCTTGCCACTGATGCAGCAGAATGTAGGCCGTTGCTGGAGCAGCTTCCTAGAGGCCCATGAGGGTGTTGTACTAGGTGAGCATAGGGATGAGGTTATTTAAAAACTGGGGTGGAAATAGGGCAGTATGTTAATAAGTTGTGTCTTTTTACTCTCCTTTTACGTTCTCCAATACTGCTGATACTACCTGACTAGTAAAGATATCGTTGGAAAGGAAGAAAAGGAAGCCTTGTTTGAAATTTATTCTATGCAGTTGGGAGACAGAAGGTATCAGATTTTAATAAGTGAAACATTTCAATAAATACGTTTTTCCTATATAATTAGGAAAGTTAGCTGTATCGGTTAGTTGCATGATGTGTTAGTTTCCCCAATGCACAGTAACTGTCTTTTCGAGTAGCAGAATTGTGGCTTTGCAGGAAACACTGATAGGTGGCTCTTATACGGTCACTTACAGTCTGACCCCTTGGGACTTCATCCTGGTCTCCAGCCCTGCTGGATTTGGTTTGTGGCCAGCTGTTGATAGCCTAGAATAAATCACCATGAATCACTCAGAAGGGACTAGAGAAAAATGGGAAAAGCAATAAGATGGTAAATGAACATTTTAAGGATAAAGGGCCAACATTTAATATAGTTCCAGATATCAGGGAACAGCACGACTGGTGTCAACTCCACTGGAAGGTGAGCGCCCTGAAGCCAGAGACATGGGCAGTAGAAGTCTCAGTGATGCCCCAGTTTCCGGTGCAGTGGGATATACGATGCTTCTGAAGAGGGTACGTGAGAGCAGAAGAGAAAACTGGTATAGGAGAGGTTTTCTTAGAGTTGATCCCATGTGGTTTCCTGGATACTTCAATAGGTACCTTTAAGTAGGCAGAAATATTGGAAATCAGAATAAAGGGAAGGGGGAAAAAGAAGACAAGAAAGTGGTAGAATATTGGATGGAAATGCATTGACCAGAATGAAGATGATGACTAAAGGAAAAATCAAAACCTGAGAATGTTGAGAAATGATCAGAAAAATTAAAATGCATACATAGAACAAAAGTTATCAGGGGAGTTTGTAATAATCCAAGATTGGAAGGATTTGGGGAAAGAGAGAATATTGATGGTTTGGGCCACATCTTAAAAAAATCTTAGGAAAACTTGATTTAAAAAAAATCGTCTCAGAGGTGGTTGAGTTGTGAGTGACCGAGTATGACTGACAGGTGTCAATTCTATAAGTAAGTGAAAATAGAAGGCACCATTTTACCGGGGATTTGGGTTATTTTCATTAACAAGGCAGTTTATCTTTATAGTTAATCCTTGCAGCTAATAAGAATAGACATTTTCTCAATGTAACGAATAACCTTCCATGTTTTAAGCCTTCAATAAAGGACAGGGTAGGGGTGAGTGAAATGTTTTATTGAATTCAGTCCTGCTGCTAGCTGGGAGTTGGAGGTATGAGCACATGGATATAGAATTGATGCCGGGCAGTTTTGTGGCCCAGTCACCAGGTCCATCATGAAATATAGGAAGGTTTTCACACGTATCCCATATTTTGCCACCACTATAATATCATGAGGAGTTACCAGAATACTCCCAGTAAGAGATGGTTTGATGTTACCCCCTTGGTCTTTGAGCTGGCTTCCCATGGCACTTAAGCTGTTATAAATGAGGAAGTTAGCTTTGGAGCTGGTCATGATTTCACATTGGACAGTTGGGAAATGAGATTAGACTAATCTAAAGTTCTGTGTTCAAAGATTACAAGGTCATTAGTCTGAAGGTATAGATATGTAGTGGAACGGTTACACAGTTGTGTGTATTTGTGGAAGCAAAAAAGGTTGGTAGGGCAGGTGGAGGAAGGAAATATTTATGGAGTTACTCACGTGAATATTAAAATCATCCACAATAAGGACTGGGCGCTCAAAGGAAAGTGATGTCAGATATTCCGGTTGGATAGATTCAGATGTGGAGAACCGGCATAAAACAGGGAAGGGGAATATCTAAATCTCGCATAATGAGATAATGGGACAGAAATTCCCTCCCATCTTATAATTTTACTGTCTTTGATTCAAAAAGAATGTTGCCGTGATTTCATATTTCCGCAGTATAACTCGAAGAAAATTGTTAATGTAATTTCAGTTTTATCTTTTAAACACTGAGTAGTCTGGGAGGTTATGCTCAGGGATGCTTTTATGTTGCCTAATTGGTAACTTGTTAACATTTTTATTTAATATCAGTGAAGAAAAAATTAAAATTAAATGGCTGCTATAAAATGTGATTAGTGATTGACATGACCAAATTGAAAAGTCTCTTACCTGGGTTCCACATCTGTCTACAGGCCTCCTCCTTATCAATATGCCCCTTCTACTTGCCTTTAGCCAGTATTTATTGCATATGAATGGCTAGCAAGCAGCCTTCCAGATATAATTTTTTATCTGAAAAATAAAATCTCATCTCTTTGATACACGTGCAGACAAAGGTACAACTCTCTTCCCTTGTCTTGCTCTCTCTCTTATTCTACTCTGGCTTCCATATGTATGTGGTTTTGCTCCCATTAATACAGTAAATTATTTAACGGTAAGAACTTCCTTTTTGAAATCTTCCTCCCTGCCTCCCACATCTCACATAGGGATGTATGCACAGTATTCAATAGGTAATCAATAAGTGACTGATGAGTAAAAAATTGATTGAATAAATCACACGGACCCTTTACAGAAGATGGCAATTGTGTGTATGAGGTTTAGCTTTCAAATTTACTAACTGAAGGTGTTACAGATTTAGTTTTAGAAAATACATTTTAAGATTTTCCTGGTTGTCTTTTCATGGTAGCAAATATGCGAGTAGTTTGAAATTTTCAACACTTCTCTCTAGGGTACCTCTCTGCTGCCTTTGTTTATTTCATGCTGCTCCTTCAGTTATGTCAGATGAAGCAATATCTCCGGTCATAATTTATGTTCTAGATAAACTGCATCATTTCAATTTCCCTAGGAAGCACAGTTAAAGATTATAACAAATAAAACAGATGCAACAGTAAGATGCACAGTCATATAGTTGTATTCCTGGATAATATTTACCTTCTTTTACCAGTATAATTTTATTTTTCTAATCATTTAAGTTTTCTTGCCCTCAACCATGATGTAATCATCTTGGATGTATTTTCTTTTTCACTCCAGGTTTCAAACTCTTTATACTACACTTGTGATTGTTCACGTGGGGATCTGGTCCTGTCTGGTGGACATTTATAATTTCTCCTCTACTTGCACAGCAATGTGTAAGCTGGCTCAAACCTTCTTGATCTTTCTTTATCTCATGTCCTCTTCTAGCAATTTTTTTCTTTCCTTCATAGCCAACTTTCTCAAAACAATAATACATGCTAAAAATTTCCACTTTTTTTTTTTTATAGAAATCTAACTAACTCCTGGTTCCTGCTGTCTCCCATCCTCTACCTTCAGGGAAATTCTTCTGGCAGGGACCACTTAATTGGCAACATCCATTGGTTGCTTTTGTTCCTTGTCTTTCGATTTTGTGGACAAGTCCCTTCTTTCAGGAAATCTCTCTTCCTTTAACTTCAGTAGCACGTTCCTCTTGAGTATCCTTCTACCTTCCTTTAAGTTGCCTTTAGGGCTCCTTTTTTCCCTCTATTTCTTTGTCTTTGGATGAACTTTGGAAATTAACTCCTTGTATTTTTTTCCTGTCTGCTGTTGTGTCAGCTCATCTAAGCTCTGGACTTCTAGACTCTTCTGTCCACCTACTCTTCTCCATGACATCTGCTTCTGCCAAGTTTAGGCCCACATAATCTCCTGGCCAGAAGCTCCTTAATCTTCTGATCATTGCAGCCCCTACACTTCCGTGGAAACCCTGTCGTCCGTGGAAACCCTGTCGTCGTACTCTTCATTGAATTCAGAGTGATCTTTCCAACGGGTACCAAAATCACATCTCTCCATTTTGTTTGCCCATCATTTTCTGCATATAAAGTCTAAGGGGTGAGCTCTAAGGAATCCCTGGCCTGAGCCTTGCCGAACTCTTCCCCCCCATAGTTTGTCTCCTTCAACCTGCAGGCAATATTTATGTGCTCCATAAGTTGCCATATTGCTTTATGACTTCTTAGTTTCCTCATGATACTCTGTGTTCCATTATGTCCAACTTATTATGACCACTGTCCTGAAATATCTCATTTTTGGTGACTTGTCTGAAGGACTGCTTATCAGTGAGACCTTCCTTGATTTGTTGCAAGATAGAATTGGCCACTATCTCCTTTGTAGCTTCAGCTTCAGTACCCTGAACTTAACCTCCTGTCTCAAAGCTTATGCTCTGGTCAGGAACACAGTCAAGCAAGCAATTTGAACCTAGTGTGATTGATACTCTGATTGGGGGAAAAAAAAAAAGGGTGACACAGCATGTTAGAAGGATGCTTGCCTTCAACTTCCAGAGGAAGTGACTGCTGAGGGGAGTTTTGAAGGATGAGTAGGTCTTATCCAGGAAAGGTGTGAGAAGTGAAGGGAAATGTCTCCAGGCATGAGAGGCTCTGGAATGTGGACTGACAGAGGAGATGGCCAGTCTTCCCACATTGGGATGAAACACAGGGTGTGGCATAGAGGGGAGAACAGGAACTGGTTCATACAAGGCCTTTCTTTAAAACACGTTAATGAATTTGGAGCTTATGCCGATGGCAGTGGGAAACTATGTAAATCTGAGTAGAAGAGAGATCTGAGCAGATTGCACTGTAGAAAGATCTCTCCTATTGTGTCAAGACAGGTTTGCAAGGGAGCTGGTGAAAGGGGCCACAAAGAAAGGAGTTGGGAGGTTATTGGCAGTAGTTCAGGAAAGCTGATGACACTTGAGAGTAGGTGGTAGCACACAGGGGTAGAAAAAGATTGGAGGAATTCTTAGGAGTGAGTGAATTTGTAACTGCCTGGATATCTGAGGCAGTTCGAGTAAGGAGAAATACAGGATGCTGCCCAGTGTTTAGACGTGGACAATGGGTGGTGTCATTAATAACAATGTACATCACTGGGGAGAGTCCAGCTGGCATGGGAAGATGAAGTTTTGCGTTTGAAGTTCCTGTGTGACACGAGGACAGGAAAGGCTAGCAAGCAGCCTGAAACCTAAAAGACTAGCTCCCCTGCCCTTTTCCTTTGACTGGACAGTAGTATTTTTTTTTTTAACTTGTCTTAGTCATTCTTCATGCTCTGTGACTATTAGACAGTTGGTTTTCAAGAACTATTTGAATGAATGAGTGAATGAATGAATGAAGTGGAAATACTCTCTAGGTGGATCTTCCTTATCTACTTTTCTCCACGAAAGGGTTGTATTTAGAACTTTTAGCCGATCAAGATTACCCTGTTAGCCTTTTCAGGATTCTTACCATGAGTACTTCTAGTTTCACAGAACAGGAAACAAAAATACATTGTCAAATATCAGAGAAGAATGTAAGCACTGTTTCCCTCTTCAGAGTTTATAAACACATCTTTTCTGATTCCATGTTAGTACTGTTATCTGCTATTTTCTCCCTGAGATTTAGGTTGTTTGTGACTTTAATGAAGGTCTGACATGGAAACTCAGGTATGATTTTGTGTTATCCATGTTAATATTCAGATACTGAAAAATGACTGTAGTTTTAAAGTCTAAGTACTGATTTCTGTAAGGTACACTTACCCACATGAGAAAATGAATCCTGCTTTTCAAAGTGCATCCAATTGGGTGTCATTTCCCCCGTATTTATATTCAATTTGGAGTTAATCTGGCACAATCCCTAGATATTATAAAGGAAAAGTGGTCAGGATTCTTGTGCAAAATAACAGTGCCCAAAAGATAGCGAATGTGTTTTGGATGAATGGAGAATTTCTTGGGAGATCACAGGCACGCACAACCCCCGCCCTCATGGAGGGGTCATGTTGGACTGTGTTATAATGCTGGCCAAGGAAAATCTTTGGAAGAGAGCCACTGGGGAACAGCAGATGTTCTTTTTGGTTCCGTTGGCAGTGAGGGGCACTGTGAGTCAAGGTTAAGGCTTGGGAGCTAAATAATAGAACTGAACTAGGGTTTTTTTCCTTCCAGCAAGCAATCCCCAAGGTCATGGACTCTGTCTTCAGAAATTCTAGAGATCTGAAGTGATTAAGAATTGAACTTTCTTATGTTTATCATACATCACTAGGGAAGAAATCAAGTGAATCTGAGCTCTGATGAGGAATGCTTGGGTCTCAGTTAAGGTAGCTGCAATCAGAATATAATTCAAGATGCTGGGATAGGAGATCACTGATTTCTGTAAAAAGACAAGTAGAGACCAAAAAAAAAAAAAGTCACTCTTGATCTTCATTTTAACTTTGCTTTGCAAATTAAGCCTCTAAAAAAGCATCCTTGATTGAGGTGAACCATGCATACTTTTAAGTAACATTTTGCTTAACTCTCTCTCTGTCTCTCTTTCTCTCTCTCCAGTATAAGTACATTCTGGTTGTGCCTGTGCACTTGGAGATGTTTGGCTGAAAATACTGCAGTAATTTTGTAAGACGTTATCTTACAGCATCGAAGGGTTTTGATGATTTTATTGGAGAGATGCTCTGGTCTCCAGCAATGAAATAATAGAATTTAAGTGTTTTGTTGTTGTTATGCGAAACTTTTTAAAAAAATTTATTTGAGATGAGTGAGAGCGAGTGAGAGAGAAAGAGCATAAGTTGGCGGGGGAGGGGGGTGGGGGGCAGAGGGAGAGGGAGAAGCAGACTCCCCACCCAGCAGGGAGCCAGACTGGTGGGGCTCCATCCCAGGACCCTGAGATCATGACCTGAGCTGAAGGCAGCCGCCTAACTGACTGAGCCGCCCAGGCGCCCCTGTGCCGAACTTTCTGGCATGTGCACCTTTAGTTATGATCCCTGGGCTCCTGACTCTCCAAGTATTTCGTCCTCTCACCAGATTTCCTCTCCACGCTTCAGTCTGAATATCAAAGTGCGTATGTGACATTGGGACGACTCCAAGGTCATGGCGATAGCTTCAGTTCTGCAGGTCTCCAACTGAGCTCGTGCTTTGCCCATCAAGTCAGATGCAGTCGCAGTGTGTCCTGTGTCTCAGTGCATGGTGTCTGCACCTGCTGAGACACACAATCAGCAACCTCGGGCAGGAATGACCCTTGCCTCTGGCCTCTCCTTCCTCCCGTATCCAATTCATCCATTCCTGTTGATTTTTTTCTTTAATGTTTGTGGAATCTAGCGCCCTCTCTTCAGTTGCCTTGAGATCACTCCGGTCCTGTGGTTCTCAACTAGGGGCACTTTTGTCCCCAGGTGGTCGTTTAGCAATATCTGGAAACATTTTTGTTGTTCCATCCTGGGAATGGCTACTGGTGACCAGTGGGTAGAAACCTGGGGTGCTGCTAAAAGTCCTGCAATGCGCAGGAAAGCCTCACAACCAGGAATTATCCAGCCCAACACGTCAGTCACGCTGAGGTTGAGAACCCCGGCTCTCGGCCAAGCCAGCATCTTCTCATTTTTAGATTATCAAGGTTGCCCTTGAACTGGCCTTGAACTGGTCTTCATTGGTGCAAATCCAGCACCAGGACACCTCCTGGCTTCTCACTTCTACAAGGGTAAGGGTGACAGTTCCTCAGGGTGGTCTGGAAGGCCCTGCTGTGTCCTGCCTGTGGCCACTTCTCCAGCCTCCATGCCTGTTGCTCCCAGTTTGCTCTCATCCCTCTAGCTGTATTGGCTTCTTGCTCATCTTTGCACTGCTTCGCTCTTCCCGTCCATGGCTTTCATACGCACTGCCCTGGAACATTATTCTCCACACCTTTAATCCGGTTAATTCTTCAGCTTGTAACTCAAACATCACTGTACTCGAGTAGCACTTTCTGAGCCCTCCTCTAGATTAATCTTAGGATACAAATTCTCATAGGCCTGGACGTTTTTTAGTATCACTTTAGTTTGCTATAAACTTGTTTCCTTTTTTTTTTTTTTAAGATTTTATTTATTTATTTGACAGAGAGAGACAGCCAGCGAGGGAGGGAACACAAGCAGGGGGAGTGGGAGAGGAAGAAGCAGGCTCATAGCGGAGGAGCCTGATGTGGGGCTCGATCCCAGAACGCCAGGATCACGCCCTGAGCCGAAGGCAGACGCTTAACCGCTGTACCACCCAGGCGCCCCAAACTTGTTTCCTTTTTTAAAAAACAGGTATACTTAAAAGAATAATAACTAATGTTTGTTAAACACTTATGCCCCCTACACTACTGGGTTCTCTGTATTTTTCTTTCATCATCACAACAAACATATGTGATGGATGATATTTTACATTATTACTTAATAGAGTCTAAGATAGATATTCCCCAACATCTCTGAAATTAAGATAGATCTTATGGGTGGCATCTTAAATTTGGCATTAATCTTAAATTTGGTCTTAATCTCGTTTTGCCCATGAGAAAGCTGAGGCCCAGAAGGCTTAGGTCACTGGGCCAGGATTACACAACCAACAAGTGGTGGTATCAGGATTCCAATCCAGGCAGTCTTAGGACCATATCAGCTTCAATTCAGTACCTTCCTGCGTCATAATGGCGCCATGAGGATTCTTGAGATAATACATGTCAAGCATTGAACTCACTGATGTTCAGTAAGCACTGAATGAAGGTCAGTTATGATTATTGTCTATTATTGCTCTTATTGTGTAATTATTTCATACTGTGTCTTCCACAGAAAGAAAGATTTCAGAAGGGCAAGGCCTCTGTCTCTTCTGCTACTTACTGTATCTGTTTTTCTTAGCACTAAGCTGGGTAATAAGCGTTTTTGGAATGAATAAATGAATGCTTGAATGAAGAGAGGACCATTAAGGAGAATTGGAATTCTATCATTCGATGACACAAATGTTCATCTTGAGTGATGGGTTTGTGCCTCTCTTATGGTACCTACCCCATTCTGTGTTGTAACATTTATTTGTGTAATGGTCTTTTATCTCCTCAGATTATAAACTCTCTATACACGTGGCATTGCATCCCCAGTACCTACCACGGTTTTATTGTAAAGAAGACACTCAGTACACATGTTGGATGGATTGACTCTTATGTAGCCCTAATGCTCCCAGTTCAGGACCCAGCGCTGTTGTGGAGGAAGCTTATCTCTGGGGCTTTTTTTTTTTTTTTTTTAAACAACGTAATAAAACTTTTTGCTATTGAGATGTTCTCATTTCCAAATTCTCTGCAGGAGGATGTCAACCAAATATTGCTGCATTTCTTTATAGACTTACTGTGAGGTAGGATGGAAATAGTCGTGATACTCATTTGAGAAGTAGAGATGGAGAATAGGTATTTGGGGATAATTTTCCTTTTTTTCTTTTTTTTGCTTCTGGTTTGATGTGTTTAAGAACTAGAAAAAATTTTTCAGAGAGGGTGTCAGAGGGACAGTTCCTTCAAATAGCCTATTTTTTGGCCTTAAGAATTAAAGAATGAGAAAATGGGGTTTTGAGCATTGGAGGTTGTTTATCTGAATTACTGTATTGTGGAATAATGCATTTATAGCCTTTCCAATTGGCTACATTTATTGGAAGGCTAAAGAGTGAATCTCTTTATGCCAAGGAGAATGTTAGGTCGGGGGCCTAAACAATTTACCTGGCTTCTTCCTTTTGGATCTAGCTTCATGTCTTTGGCAGCTGAATGCAAGGGATATTGCGTTCTGCCCTGTCGATGCCAAAAGTTCACAGAAGAGAGCATTTTTGGCAGATCGTTCTTGTTTTAAGGACAAAGGTGTTTGAATTTCACACTTTAATTTTCAGGGACTTGTTCGTACACTATAGGTGAGAGGTTCATAAAATCCTGTATTGTGTACTAAGCACTTGGGGATATAGCACATGTTTCACCTTGATTGGCCGCTCGGAAAGTTCCACAGTCGCGTTTGTTTCCTGGACTATACACTAAGCAAGGCCCAAGAGGGAGCATTGAGGGGAATGGAAATTAATTATTGTTGTGTAGCTTCAGAATTTAAATACCCTTACACAAAAGGGAGGATATTTTACTAAGTGCAGTGACTTTTTTGACTACTAACCTCAGAAAATTGTACATACAGGTTGATACTTGTAGGCCAAAAACCAAAGGAGTATCTTTGGGTCACCAGCTAGCAGTCTGCACATATATTTGTGCTTACCTTACGTGTTACTTACTTTGTAGAAAAGTAACAGGGTAGAGCAGCATCGTATAATGTATGGTCATTTTTATGCATTTTGAAATATGTCATACCTTTGCAACATTCCTGTAAATTACCTTGTAGAGCTAAATATTTGGAGGAGTGTTTCAATTATACATAATTGCAAAACTATTAAAATTACTGTGGGGACTTCTTTTACACTACAAAGCAAAAGACAATACAGACACAACTTCTTCTTATCTATATATACAGATGGATTCATGGACCGATGTGGTTTTTATCATTGCCAGATAACTAAATCGAAAGATTTTCTTCTCACAAATGGAGATGAGGGATTTGCTTTCTTTGAGCTAACAGCCCATACTACTCTAGACTAATTCTTTAACGTGCATATTTTTTTTATCCTAATGAACTTGTGCAAATACATCAAGAAAATACGTAGAAATGCTTATTTTAGTATTTTTTTAATGACAAAAAATTGGAAACAACTTAAATATGCTTCTGTAGACAACTGGATAAATAAATTACTACATCTATCCAGTGAAATGCTGGGTAGAATTCAAACAGATTAATGTGCGCTGAAATATAAGACATATTTTCGCAAGTTTCAGAACAATATCAAGAAGATGATTTTATTCCTGTAAGGGAGGTGAAATTTACATATATATTATTTTAAGTGTATATATCCCTTTTAGGAAAATACATAAGAGACAACTCATAATGACCACTTGTAAGGATAGAAAGATTTAGAGGCTGGGGAACTTTGACATTTGCCTTTCTATTCCTCTGTACCTTTAACATTTAAAAAAAAAAACCTCATAAAATAGTTGTATTTTAGTGTCGAAGTGAAATAGTCTGAATTGAATCCTTAACTCTTTGGTTGGTTGTTTCTCAGATTGGATGCCATTTGATTAACAAGTGAGTGGAAAGAAGAAAACATGAAGAAAATAGAGCGTATGTTTTAATTTTGCTTGTGGCGGAAGTAACTGACCCAGAGTCCACACTGCCTCCTGCACCCCCCGGGGCTGGAAGGGACATGTGGAGGGACTCTCTGTATGTCCTGCACATGGAATGCTGCAGCCCCTGTACTTAGTCTTAGGATGTCGTTCTGGTGCATCCCCCCCCCCCAAACTGGCATTTGTGAGACACTTCTTTAGAGCTCATTATTATAGAGCCTTTTCTCAGTCTGAAGAGGGGTGCTCTGTTGACAGGGCCAAATTATAGCTTGGATAATTACTTTTGTTCACTTCCCTCTCCTCTCTTTCTAATAGATAGCAATGCTATTTTTGTTATGAGAATAATGGATACTTAGGGTTTTTCCCTCCAAATTCTTTGTTGTCTTTCTATAATTCACATAATGCATTCAGAATATTGGTGAGTCTTTGATCTTTTCATTTTGTAAATGGTCAAAATGAAATTTTGTGAAAGCAACTGACTCTTTTCGGAGACAATGGCTGAATTAAGACACACAAAGAATAACTGATAAACTCTCCAATATGTGCTTTGTACTGTATCTGAAGAGAGTTGCTGCTTTTAACCCAAAAATGAGATCTTTCTGAGAAACTACTTTTTAAAAAAAGGCATTTATCAGCAGAAATCATAAAATACCCTTGAACAGAAGAAAATACTGGGAAGAAATATTAATTTAAAGCTATATAGCATATGCTTTTGCACATTGTAACCAAACAAATGTTCCGCCTTATAAATTTGTTGAGGAAGATGTGGCCACTTATATAATGAAAGGTGGTGGGGGGGGGACATAGATAATTGTGATTATGTGACAGGATAGGATAATAATAAAGATAGAAATAGGTCTCAATGCTTATGGGGTAATCCTCTATGCAACGTCACAGGTCATGCCTACATTGCACTTGGAAAACCACTTTCACTTATATGGGTCTTGGGATCAACACTAGATATGTAGCAGAAAATAGCTGGATCATGTTTTAATCTGAAAGATTTCAGAATGCCAATCAAACCTTTGGCTTGCTCTAGTTTTCAGAAATACTATGTGAAATGTGGATCATAAAGCAGAATTTGGCTCTAAAACACTGAATTAAAATTATTCTTAGGAAGGCTTCAATTAACTCCACAGCAAAACTACCAGTATTCTCAATTTTGTAGCTAGAGATGCTTATGAGAGTGGCAGATGGCCACACAAAGCAACCATGTTATTTTATTTCCAAATTTATGTAAACTGAACTCATAAATTTTTATAAAAATAGGACTTCTCAAATTTACCACAACAGTCCTAGGTCCCGGAATCAAATTCTGGGATTTTAAAAAGTTCTCTAAATTTGCTGATGAGGTAAACTCATCATAGATTTTTTTTTTAATAGTAAGTTGTGATTTAAAAAGGTTAGAACTTCTGTGTCTTTTCTTCCCAGTCAGCTCATCTGCCAGGTGTTGACCATGGTGGTTGAACATGAGTACTTTGTAGATAGCTCACTTTGGGATTGACCTGGACCTGGGAATGACTGGCTGGGAGACCTGACGCAATGATGTGGCCGCCTTAACTTCCCTGTCCTCATCTCTAAATACATAACCACATGGTTGTTAAAGGATTCAGTGAGAGAAACCAGAGGAAGCAGTTAATTAGCACAGCACTAAGAACATAGTAAGTGCTTAATTATTAGCCATTTTTATCAAAATTCTTTTTTTTTTTTAAACATAGGCCAGGGGGAATTAGAGGGAATATACTACAATTTCTTTAAGTTCTTCAGGTATTTTAAAAACAGTTTACACAGTTAGTGTAATGAGTAGGAGGCATTCACTTGAGCTAGGCAGCCTGTAGATGTGGGTATGAGTTCACATATTCAAAGGTGGTACAGCCTGGGCACTGACCCCAGAGTGGATGCTGGCAGGTGGGTCTTGCCAGGATGTGCCAGCTACACACGGTCAGGCCTTTGGAAGCCCTTCTTGCAGACGATGCCTGCATGGTTATCACGACTGAAGAGGAACTATGACATCTTACATAGTGAAATCTTAGTCGGGCCGGAATGAGGCAGAATATTTTTGTTTTAACCCCCTTGGTGAAATTCTTGGATTCCAAAGAATTGTAGAACTTACTGGGTGGGGGAGGGGGCGCTAGACATCTTGCAAATTAGAAAACTGAGGCCCCCCCTGGAAAAGAAAGCACATGCCTAAGGTTCTGACCGTTTACTGCCCCCTCTTTCTTCTCTGCTGCTTTCTAGGAATCCTCGGGCCAAATGCATTGATTAGAATGGAATCCTCAGAGACTGGGTCTTTTCTTGATTATTTATGTGTCTGCAAAGACTCAATTCACTCTTTTTTTCTGAACCACATCAGTCATTATAGCGTGGAGATATGGACAGTGCAGGAAATGGGGGTTAATGTGTGTCCACTTTACACAACATTGAGAGCTTGTAGTTAATGGAAACAGAAAACATTGTTGCCATTTGCTGTTTTTGATGATTTCTCTGTTTTCTCCACCTGAGAAGTCAAGAAAATCATTCTGATTAGTTGAAAGTTCCAACTGGGTTCTAATAACTTGAGTTTTACATAACAAAGAAGAAGCATTAATTTCTCTGTCCTCTTTTCACGGTCATCATACTCTCGAGAGTAAGACCATTCTGTAACAAGCAGAGCATCACCTCAACTGAAATCTTACCTAAATCCCATTTGCTTACTCAGCGGTCCAAGTTCTTTTTAAGTGGTATCCTCTGTGGTCTACATTTTAACTTCACATGTGAACTGTCCCGAGGGAAGGGAACAGATGACGGTTTTCTGTGCTTTTAACCTTAAAACATATATTTTAAGTCTGATCAAGGTGCGACTATCTTTCCTCATGTTAGTCTTTTCCTTTGCCGTCTCTTTCATAGATAAAAATTACCGCTCTGTTTTGGCCCTTCGTATTTTTTATTCAATTTAAAGTGTATCTGGAAATTTTTACTCTTAACTCATTTGAAGTATCTCAGTTTTTCTTAGAATTAACTTTTTTGTTTTTTTTTTTTTTCCTATAAAAAGTTTGAGATGTAGTTAGTACATACGTAAGCAGCTGTGTAAACAACACTGTCAAGGGTGCTTTCTGAATGCCCACTCTAGAAAATCCCAGCTACTGGGGTAAGCAGCGTTGTAGTGATTATCTTAGAAGGAGCTATGTTCTCACTGTACCCATAAACAAGGGCCCAGAGGGGTAGCAGCAAAACAAATATCTATGGTTTTTGAAAAAATAATTCAGCTTTAAAAATGTGCAGGCTGGATGATGGAGATAAGGATCTCCGTCCTAGAGGATGACATGGTGAGTAGAAGCAGTTACAGCCCAGGAGTTTTAGAATTATAGCCAAGAAATCTTTAATAACAAGATGTTACTTCTTCTAAGACTTCATTACAACCTCTGCTCTCCTAACCTTTTGCTAGCTACAGCAAAGTTGCTAGAACATATCTCTTGACGTAAATGGGGTTTTCACATTTGTTTTCAAATATTGGTGTTTTAAAATCATGAACTTCACACAATCCCTTTGTGTTCCAGTAAGAAAAATCATCAGCACGGGCATTTGCTTCATTTAGCAAAGGGAAGTAGATGCGAGAATCGGAGCTTTCTGCTTATTTGGTCATCTCCTCTCTCTCTCTCTCTCTCTCTCTTTTGTTTCATTTCTTTTGATACTACATCTATTTCTTATCTCTTCATTTTGTAGTAATAGAAGAAGCCTTAACAGTTGCAAGATTACATATTTATATCAGGGTTCAGACTGTGAATTCATTCTTTTCTAGGGAAGCAGAAAGATCATGTAAAAATGGTGACCACATGTTGACAGAATGCATGATTTAACAAAACCAAAGGCAATCATTTCAAAGAAAAATGTTTTATTTTCTGCCAGCAGAGTATAATGGAGAGAAATTGGCCGGTATTATTTTAAAAAATTGCCCAAATCACTGTAGTTAGTGTAAAATTGTCTCTGGAACTATTTCCTGTAAGTTAACCAGACATATGATTGTATCCTTTCTATTTTGAATACTGAAGCTCACATTTCAACTGTCTTGTATGGAGCCTATCAGGTATAATAGCTCTTTGTAAAGGTGCTTCTTTCTTTCTCTTAGTCTGTCCCATCTAAGCTTGCACCTTCATTCACCCCAAACGCAGGATACTTATAGCTTGGGGCTTTCTCAAACTTTGAGCTAAATATTATTCACTAACAAATCAAGACCATAAGCTACTCAAAACGTGCTTCTCTAGCCTGCAAAAGTTCAAGCGAAATTAATGTAAACATTGTTTATCATATTGAAAATTCTCTACACATTTCAGTTGAAAGGAGATTTAATTTTTATTTAACATGTGGTTCATAGGGCTTGCTGTTTTTTTCGTAGTACTTAAAGTAATTTCAGACATTACACACTGGGACCTGCTTATGTCGTTTGTAGGTACAGATTTATGTGTCAATGAAAGAATAATGCAGTCTGATAGGATTCCAATAGTCATACACGTCTGAGTAAGTCAAAAAAGCATGAGCCTCATGGTGGAATGTTGGTGGTGGTATTGCCACTTTGAGCAGTTGCTTTCAGGTCAGTTGCAGATCGTCCCATGAAATCTAAACCTGTTTTGGAAGAATTGTGGAGTCAGCCATGGAAACAGATTGAAAAACATTATAAATATTACCCACTTTTTATTATAATACTTGCCCAATTAACTCCCCTCACCTTGGAGACAGAAAGGAGTATTGTGTTTGTGTCTGTGCAATGCCAGAAATACTGGTGCTCACAAAATATAGACTCTTGGTTGGTTTGGATTTAGCCTGATGCTAGACAGCAACCAACATGTGTTGTTTGATTGTTTGATCCAGATGGGTGGCATTCTGTAGGAATGTTCTGGGGCATTACACTATGCATAGAGGGTAAAAGGCATACTTTACAAATGTAAGTTTTGCTATCATTGGAACCTCTCCCACCCACCAGTGGAAAAGGGGTTTAATTTATGTTTAAACAGAGGTATAACTCTTACATAAACCCCATGCTTCTCTTAGTCAGCTGATATTCATTATTATCCATTACTCATGGGTAACTGTTTTATGCTCTGCTTTGTCAGTTCTGAGAAGACCCAGATTTTCTTTTGGGAAAGTGGAGATAAGACTATTCCATTGTTATTAATCAGAAATTTTAGGACAGTTTTCATGTACCTACGAGTTTAATAATTTCACTGAACATATGTGAAAGTGAGGTTGCATATTTCCTTATTGAAGATTCTGTGATTGTATTAGATACTAACAGCTAAGCAGTGGGGGAGGCAGGAGGGTGGGGGAGGACAGACCACTTTAAAACTGTAGGAAAAATGGGCAATAACTTCCATGCACTTTAGACATATCCCCTAGTAGTTCATTAATGGTACATGACAAACACAAGTGAAAATAGGATCTTGACGGGGAAAGATGTACTGGAGAACAATATCTTTGTTTTTCCAGTGGCAAAACACAGAGCCAGAGAAATTAAATGTCTTGTCTAAAATTATACAGTTAATAGCAGCAGAGGTTGGCCCAGCGCCCATGTCTCACTACTTATAGATCACTTTTTGATTGTAGTGAACAGCAGTGATTTTCTCATATTTTTCCTTATATTGAATAGCTTCCTTATGTGGAGCACCTGTACCTACCCAATTAACTGTACTTATTTACCAGATGATCTGTCTTTGAATTGCTTTAGTCTAAACCTGCTTACAGGTCACTTTTAGAAACATACTGGTTCCATCCAGGACCTCCCACGGTTAGCATGAACTAACTGCTCAGATAGACCTGTCTTGGATGGCTCGGTTAGCCTCTGTCTGCCTAGGAATGCAAGTTATTCTGAGCCAGAGAGGAAGGAAACTTGACTTCACAACTGGAACTCCCTCTTTCTTGGGAAGAGTAGGATTTCCTTGGCACGGACATTTCCATATGACCTCCACCCCACTAACGGATCTGTTAAATTGATTCTTTGAAAGGATGTAGATGGGGGATCTTCAGAAGATACAAGCCCCTCACCCAAGTTTATGATACCCAAATCAGGACACACAATGGCTGTTGAGCTCATGTGGAAATGGAGCACGTTGACATGGAGTAAAGAGGGATTCTTTTCCTTATTCCTGATTTTTATACAGAAGTTGTCCAGGAGTTTATACGAGTTTGTTTGTAAAGTATGCTATAAAAACCTAAAGTTGGTTTTATGTGTGAAGATCTAAATCTACATTTAGCTCACAGTAGCATGTAAATGAACACTTACAGAAATCTTGATGAAATGAGTCAAATTTGCTCTCATTTTCTGCTTGCCATCTCTCTCACAATTTGTATAGAATTTTGTAAAATCAGGAGTTGTCCTTGTGAGCTTGAAGAATTTGGGGTTATTTTCTCTGTAGGCTTTGGCTTGATGTTTGTGTTTGTTTTTTTTTTTCCCTTCCTTGTCATCATGGTCCAAATACAGGTATTGATAACCATGCATCATGACTGATTAAAAAAAAAAAAATTCCAAAAAGGCTTCTAAATGAAAGCTGTAATTTTGTATTGGATTTCTAGTGACATGAGCAAATCACTTGCTCTTTGCCCTTATGGATTTTATAATGTCATCAGAGTCTATCAATAAAATTATAGCCTACAGTCAAGCATACACCATTCCTTACTGTATTGCATAGACAAGGGGCGGGGAGGGGGTTGTGCACAAATTGTAGAATGTCTGCCCTGGGATGCCCGTCAGCATGTGTGTGTTTGCTTTTTCCGTGGAGATCTGTACAATCAGTCCTGGAAGCTGCAGATGAAAAGCAGTACCTGACTTTTACATAGGAATGTTCTCTTGCTTCCACCTGCTGTGAGTGAAATTGACTAGAATGTGCCATTCTGATCAATTTCATAAAACGGCAGACTCTACTTATAGACATGGTGGCCGTCCCTTCCACCTGAGCTGTCAGCCTGTACCTGGACACTGCCAGAGACTAGGAGCATAGAGCCAGAAGGAAGCGAGACAGCCACAGCTGCCCCAGTAAGCAAAGTAGATGCACAAACACGTAAACCCTTTTAAAGTAAATAAGGCAAAAACCCCCACAAAACGCAAAAACCCATACCCAGAGGCAAAGGAGATTTAGGTGTATGTAGGAAAACAATGGTTCCAGAACTTTGTTGAATTTCAGAAGGTCTCTCTACATGGGTGTCATACTCAGTCATTCCGAAATTTATAAGGATTTAGTATCTCATCTTAAATTGTAGGTACCCTGCCAGGTGAAATCCTTTTTTCTGTGATCTCCTATATGTTCTCTTTGAAGCATTGGCTCTGTCCACTTCTTTGTATTTCTAATTACACATTACACAGACCTAGCAAAGGGATACAATAATTATGTGAAGATCTAGGATTCCCCCTTAAAAATGCTTCCCTTATTCCTTATTGTTATATGTCTAGCTAACTTGTGGGAAGGATTTATGGTGATTTGGTATTCTGAGAAAGACTGTCTATGATTAACAAAGGACGCTAGACAGGCTGTTGACTTCTCTTCTTTCTTCTTGACTCAGTTTGGTGGTCACGATAGCATCTCTCCAGATTGTAGAAAGGGGGATGAGACTGTTGTTTGAGATTTAAATATTTTTGACAAGGAAGAATTTATTAGTATCAGAGTTTGGTGTGGAGGGGGTAATATCTGTGTTTCTTCTCTCTTTCCCTTCTTTACTGTAGTACCATTCCAAGGACTGATTTACTGTGTAAATTTTATATCAGTAGCACTACTACTGGCTATATTGTTTACTAATTTTAGTCATGACTTTTAAGGACATTTAGTTCATGAGCATAATCCTCTTTTAGCAAATACTTATTGAGGACCTACATAGCAGGACACTGTCTCTCAACATTATTGTGCTGGCAACAACAGAGTCTTATGTAGCATGCACTGTTAAGAAATCGTTAACGTAATTTAATCACTAAATTTTCAGGGACTGCACGCTAATGACTCATTGTGAAAAGGGCTATTTTAATTTTTATACAAGATTTTTTGTACATGATGCCACCATGGTGAACTGATTGAACTTTCAATTGTTATTAAATGTTTGAAACTGTAGCTTAAATGTTGTAAATGGACCTATGCACACATATCTTTTCAGTATTTTTAATTTTCTGAGCTACTTTTATTAGGTTAAACCCTATGGAATAGTCTATCTAACGCTAATTAATTTTTCCTGATTATTTTTAGGAAATTTATAAAACAGAGTAAAGAAAAAGCAGAAATTTGATCACTCAGAAAGTCATTTTAATAATTATAGTTTCTTCCAAATTTAACTTTCCTCACATTCATTTTATGCCTCTTTCTGGTTTCTTCAATATCACCTGACTGCTACACGTCTTCCTATCCTACACCTTATGTATCCGGTAATTAAATCCTACTCTCAGGAAAGGTTATTAATGGCATTAAACCACAGATTGCTAACTGCCACCGGCCAAATGAGGCCCATAAGAGCCTGCAAAGAGTTCCACTTTTTAAATGAGATGCTAATATTTTCACAAAATGGAAGATTTTACATTTAAAAAAAAACCCCTAGATTTCTGATTTCTGTTAAAAAAGAAGACGTGGCAACTTTGGGTTCATATTCCCATCTAGTAACAATGTTTTTCGTTTGTGTGTTTGTTTTTTTTCTGAATAATGAACGCCCCCTGTTGGCTGGGTAAGTGCACTCCTGTTTGCCATAGTCCGCACCACTCCCTGTTACCTGTTCAACAATAAGGTCCAGTTGCCATTGTCAGGTTTGCATTGCTCTCTTATTCTTAGTCTTCTCTATTCTCTTGTATAATTTTGTTAGGTCCTGCAGGTATTTCAGTTTGTGACCCCTAATGTAAATTTATTTATACCAGATTCACAATTCATAGAACCAAAAAAAAAAAAAAAAACAACAACAACAACCAAAAAACTCCTACTCTTCCTGGATATGTGAATTTTATTAAATGAGATATGATGAAATCAGATGAGGGAAATTGTATACAAGAAAATGAGACAAAAATGAGGGGAAAGAAAACAGAATTTGAAGGATAATTATGAAACATTTAGTAATTGAGCTAGTAATGCTCCAGTACCACCTTTAAGAATTTGGGAAGTGATGAGTAGTTGGAGAAGTCATAGCTGAAGGCAGCCACATAGATAATTTAATCCCCTAACAACAGTGGTGTGTTTGTGTGAGTGTGTGTGTGTGTGTGTGTGTGTGTGTGTCTGTGCATGCACACATATATATTTAAAGAGGGAGTCAGGTCCGCAACCGTGAGAACACGACAGTTACCCCATTGCTCTTGGTGTCTCATTGATCTCCACACTATCTTTGTAACTGTGCTGTTGGGAAACACTGCTGTTTTCAGAACTGAAACTGAAGACTAAGTGATCTTTTGTTGGCTAATAACTCAAAAGGAGACCTTGAGGGAAAACCCTATAACATGAATATCTCAGCCCAAACAAAACAAAATGAAATACAGAGAGAAGATAGAAGGTAAATTTAAGAACAGGCTCCTGTGAAGTGCTGGTAGGTGAGTAAAAGGCCACCGAATATCCATTTTGGTCAAAGACTATACTAGGCCGAAAGGTCAGGGAGGGGGTGCTCAACCATGTGTTACACGTTTTGTGTGTTTTAATTTTTGGTGGCTTCTAGATTCTGATACTGAGGTTGTTTATGGAGCCTTCACGTACGGGGCCAATTGAGAAAATCTCTGGCTTTCACTGCCCCATTTCAGTTAATGAGGTTCTTTGATATCAGCTTACAAGTGTGTCCCATCCCCCCACCCCCGTGCTTTCCTGCGTCTGAGAATTTGCTATCAACAGTTTGGATTCATGTTACTATTAAAGTTGTAATGATTTGTTCAAAATCAGGGAATTCAGTGCTGACTTTCAGTCAGTGAGATAACTGGGTCTTTTTAGTTTCACATACATATATCATGATAGAACCTTTGGCTTTTCCATGAGCAGCCTGCAAACTCATGAAGAAAATGTGCCTAATTATTTTATTCTTATTTTACATATTGGAAACCTTCCATACATCGATATGTTACCTATCTTTATCATCCTGTTACGTAGCGAGATTTGGCTCAGAATAACTGATGTATAGCTCCTCAAAGTCAGATTTTTAGGAGAGGACTAAACATTTATCAAGGTTTTTCAAAAGAATGTAGGATCCATGGAGGACTTTGTTTCTGACTGGGTAATGGAAGCCTGGAAATAAACAGGCATTGCCTATGTTGTCCCACTTCGTAAAGCCCCTTAGTGGAGGTATCATGACTCTGCAAATTATAGGTAATCCCTGGCATGTAATAACATCTTGACTCCTGCATGTATGTACTCCAATACCGTGGAGCCACCTACCACCAAGGGCCCAAACCTGTTAGAAGTATGAGGTACAACTGTCAATGGAAAACCAATGAATGACCCTGGTTAGAATGGTTTGGTCAGTGTTATAGAGCTTAGAGATCTCAAAATATCCATCGGGGCAGCTTCTTACCCTAGACTTGAGTCAGGATCTAAGAATGTGCTTGCAGAAGCCCATTCTATGTAATATTTTGTGTGTGTGTTTTCTCCTGGGTAAGAATCGAAGGTTGCCATCACCGGAGAAGCCAATCTCTACAGGGTAGCGCAGCACATATCCAGCCAAGCGGCTCGCATAGTGTATACTGAGTAAAGTGCTGCTTTTGAGGTCGGGGAGCCTGGGCTGCGTGGCTCATGGACTCAGTCTTTTGGTTGGAGACAAGCGTGGGATAACTTAGGAAGGAATGAAGACCTCGCCCAGCTTTACCAATTCCAGCAAAGCATCTTCTCTCAGAGGAATGACCAAGCCAAGCATTTTCTCCAAATATTTAGGCCCTTCTATTGCAAGAAGTGGTGACAGGCTGACATTTGATAGCACTATCAGGCAAACCTTTATTAAATGAAAAAAGCCTTTGAGCATCGGGGCACTTCTGAGGCTCAACTTGTACTCCATAAAATAAGTTATTTTTTAAAGTAATTTTATATAAAAAAATACATGCTTGTATCTCTAATTCCTCCACAAGGAATTTCTACCATGTAGAAATAACCAATCTTAATATTTTGGTTGATGGGAATTAATCTAGATTTGGATATATTTTATCTGTATATCAACCTATATAGATATATAACTACAGTTGTTTGATCCCACTACACTGCGGCTTTATAAACTGCCTTTTATTGCTTAATATATTGTAAAGAAAAATTTTCCAAGCCACTGAAGATTTTTTTCAATATCCGTGTTCAGGATCTTGTATATTCCATAATAGGCTTCTAAAGTTTATCAAAGAGACAGTGAATATTCTCTTAGCAATATATTCACATCCTTAGCTTTAGTCAAAAAAAGACAAATTTCTAATCCTTTGGATATGTATTTGCCAAAGTGTTCTCTAGAAATTGCAACAATTTACATCCCCGGCAACCATATGCTGTGCTTTGGGGACTCTTGATGAAAGATTAAATAAAAATATGTCTTAAACAGATAGGTAGGGGATAGAGCATATAGTCTCTTTAAGACCTGTTTTCTCTGTTGTAGTGTTTAAGGAAAGGGTGACCATTTCACTTAATTATCTCTATTTCACAAAGGAATGCAGGCAGTTATAGTATAATGGTGTGTTCGTTGATGTCAAGTAAAAGCATGTGCTGTTTGCAGTGTTCATATGACCATAACTTTCATTTTTCATACTTAAAGATCTTCAAACTTGTCAAAGCATGCTTTCTCCTTTCCAAGTTTCTCCTATCACGCTTGAAAGTTTTCAAAAGCTTTCTTCCACTTAGTTGTGCTTTCAAAAGTGTTTGAAATCACACTTAAAGAAAATTAAAGGAAAAAGTGAATTTTCTCTCTAGAAAAAGGTCATTTGAATTTGAATTCCAAAGCAATTTAGTTTGAGACTCACAGCAATTAACAGCAAATTTATCTACTTCAAATTGCAACGTTTGTAGGCCTGAAAAACAGGGTTTTGTTGGACATTTCATTAAGAAATTAATGTTTTCATAACACTGATGGGATTTAAATAGGTGATTATAAGTTAAGGAAAATTTGGTCAGTGACTTAATTGTCTTATAAATATGATCAGGAAAGGGGGTATCATGAGGACTTTATTCCTGTAGAGGCAATGTACGGAGGAGGTGAGAGGGCCTTATGTGAGTCATCTTGCCAAGGTTCACATTCCAGCTGCAACCCTCACTGGCTCTGGGCAAGTGACTTTCCCTCTCTGTGCTTTGATCTTCTTCTCTGTGAGATGAAGACAGTAATATTCCAGGGTGACCAGCTGTCCTGGTTTGCCCAGGATTGTCCTGCTTTAGCACCAGAAGGACAAGATCTCGGAAAAGACATCCCAGAGACAGGAAATCTCCTAGTTTTAGGGGGTCTGGGTGGCTCTGTCAATTAAGTCTCCAACTGTTGATTTCAGTTCAGGTCATGATCTCAGGGTCCTGGGATGGAGCCCCACATTGCATCAGGCTCTGTGCTCAGTGGGGAGTCTGCTTCTGTCCTTCTCCCTCCCCCTCTGTTCTTACTCTCCCTCCCCCCACCTTGCACTTGAGCTCTAAAATAAATAAATCTTAAAAAAAATATCCTAGTTTTGGGGTGAAGGATGTGGCAAGTTTGAGGGGAAGTACAAAATCCCTGCAGGGGTCCCCAAAAGAGGAGCTGAAAGCAACACTGTTTTCTAGCTTCCAGTGTATCCAGACATTGTCTTCCGTAGTTGCAATTACCCTTTTTTTATGGCTGATATTGGCAACCATGAATTAAATGAGATGATATTTAAAACCTTTAGATTGTGGCCAAAATAGAGTAAGCATTCAAACATGTCTGCTTTTATTATTATGTTAAGGTTCATGCTATTCTTTGGTGGGACTGAGTAATCTTAAAAAGCAGAAACGTCATGTGTACTTTCCTGCTATTGATACTAAGGAAATCAGTACTATAGCTCCTTGGAGTGGTAGCAATTCCAGCAATTGCCCTTTGCATGGTCAGTAAAATGTCCCGCTGTCACAGGTGCCCACCATTCCCTCTCATTTTGCCTTTCAGCAGAGATGCTCTGACCCTTTCAAATATTTAGCAGTAGACTTTCTTCTCAATGTGTGCTCACGACTCCTGTTACTGTTAATGGAAGTTACACATGTGTGCTCACCAGGATGAGAAAGCCTTTATCCCATGTCGGGCAAAGGCCCGTGATCCTGAATCTCTTTCTAAACTTCAGACCTGAAGAGAACAGTGTAGGGAATGGCTGCTTTCTCACTGTATTAGCTTCTTCAATTTCCTTTTAATTGGAGCCTGCAATCCAGATTCTTGTAACTTCAGGAGGATGAACAATACAAATTAAGATCTGGATGCTTTCCAGGAAGGGCTCAGCTCAAAGAACACTTTTTTTTTTTCTTTTAACACAGTTGTGGCTATTCACAAATCGCATGCCGTTGCCTAATGAGTCCATATTTGCTTCTGAGGTTTCACATTTGCAAACTACACTGCTGAGAAAGTAAGTGAAGTGTTCACCCACCTCTGGTGGGAGCTGACTGATTTAATGTACAGGACAGATAAATACTAGAATAGTCAAAATTCTAAACCGGTAGCACGGAGCCTTCAAATACACTATCTTACCCTTGTTCAGGACATTCATTTCTCCCTAAGAATTCTTTCTAATGTATAAGACTTCAATTTATGTTTAAGAACTAGTAAACTATAGCAGTTTGACAGCCATTCACACTTAATTCTGTGCATTAAACCAACAGCATTCTTTTCCACAAACATCCATTGTTAGGACAATGCTCTCAGACAGAATTTATGAGAAATGGAATTATGTTACCAAGGAGATAGCATTTACTATAATGAAGAGTAGATCCTAGAAAATGGCCCCTTTTACAGCAGCTCAGAGCAGAGCCACAAAAGCAATTGATTGGTCTTGGCATTTAGTCTTATATCAGCTGTGTCATCCATAGCTTCAGGAGTGAGAACACTAATCTAAAGTGACATTTCTGTTCTGGCGGGCTTTTCTGCCCTGATGAAAGCAATTACTTCATTCCTAAATGATAATTTGCAGGAGTTTCAACCACTTTAATTGATAATTTTTTTTTGTTCTGAGTTCAATTGTGAAGTGATTAGCTGATTTGGTAAATAGAAATTTAAGGTGTGAAATATACAAGTTGCTCCAAGGTAAAGTGCTCTTTATTGGGTGGAGAGAAATTACTTGATAAAGCCACAGTTTTTCCATTATTATGGAACTGCCAGTTGTACAGCTTAAAGTTCTGGGGGAAAATGAAGAACAAAACACTTTGATTCATGAGGTTTTTGGCAGACACCAAAGCATACAATGAATAGTTTGGTCTTGCTGTGGTTCATTCAAGGATTATTTGAATCAAGGTGAACATTGGTTGAAAAGGATTGTGCAGACCTCTCAGCTTTCTTTATTACTATTCTAATGACTCATTCTGGAATTAAATCCTCTTATTTAAAGTGTTAAGAATAAAAACGCTCATTGGCTAAAACCAATTAATTTAATTATTAAGTTCAAACATACACAAGGCATTTTCTGAAGATGAGGGAAGGCACTCAGTTGAATGGCTCTAATTACTCTTTTGATCTATTTTACTACAAGTAAAAAATGGGTCATGATTATTCAATCAGAATATATCTTAGTTAAAAATTTTAAGGATGCATCCTAAGTTTGATACTTTTATCAAATGTTCGCAGTTCCAGATGTTCTTGACACTTTTTGAAAGCAATCAATTTCATGATATTTTCTCACATGGGGAAAAATAATGGTCATTTCACATGTTAAATGAGAAAAATAAAGCAAGAATGAAGGTCAAACTGATTTAGCACATCAAACAGTCTTTGTCAGCCAAGCTTAATATATCCTGAGTTTGTGGAACAAATGAAATTTTGCTGCTATGTTACACTTTGCTTCCAAACAACCATTACAACTGGTTTTATATATTGTGTGAGCATCAGACCATCAAACAGTGCATCTTTACTGACGTGTTGCTGCAGCAATGATCTACAGCAGCAATCTGCCATTTATATAAGGGCAAAATGTGCATCTATATTTAGTTGTGAAATTGGCCTATTATACTCTTGATGTTTACAGAGGCTAACATAAATTAATGATGACAGCTATGAGCAGTGCATTAGTTAAGCAGCAGAGTTCTTACCTTGAACTTGAAGGTTCCAGTTTTAACTTCCAGCATATACTGTATACTCTTTCCTTCACACATTAAAGGAAGGTTTCTGAAATGATTACCTTTTCTTGGAGAGCATTAAAAGACTCCAATTTTTGAGCTATGCAGTGTATAACCCTGCTAGATAATAGCTGTTTATGCATTTCTCAATTATATTGCCTTGTAAGAAAGCCGATATTTACAATCATGAGGAAAAATACTCTTGAAAGATTTTTTTTTTTCTTTGCAGTAGGTTGATTTGATTGACTTTGAACTCTATGTGATGCCAATGTGTATTGGGCCGTTTTGTTGAAAGTAGTGAAAGAAGGGCAAGCAGTGCTTATAGAATCTTTACTTTTTCCCTGGGAATCCTCCTCATTCTGCTCATGTCAGGGCAGGAGAAGGTACTGGAGTAACCATAGATTTCACTGTTAACTATGACCAGAGATCTGACATGTATGCAGGTGTTCAAAGGTTCATGAGTTAAAATGCTGAAACCTTTGATGAATTTTTGATGGCTGCATTTTTAATACAGGTCGACCTTCTTCCTTTGAGGCTGCATGCCAGATTAATTGATAAATAGTAGAAGTCTGTAGTGCTGGGTTCTTCTAAGCAAAACAAGTAGGAAAATCCATAAAAACCTGACTTTCTGCCTCCTTAGAAGTACTTTAAAAAGGCCAAATAAAAGTGGTTCTGACTCTACCTTTTCTTTCCCCTACAGTTAGAGGACCAAAATCTGCTGTGGTCTTTTATAGTGATGGGTTATTATATTCTGAGAGCTTACATGAAAGTGTTAAAACTGAGGCTGAGAGAGTAGATTTTCATGTAGACATAGTGTGAATCTATTGATAATGTCCTTATCAGGAGCCGTTCCACAAATACAATTATAAATTATATGAAAAGAACTGATAAAAATCTGGCTATGAAGAAGTCATCGGAGAAGAAGAAACGTTTAAGTTGACTTACTTTTGTTTTACTCTGTGACAGTTATTTTGCTCCTTGTTATCCCCTGTAGATCTCCAGCTATATTATTTCCATAATCATCGCAACTATTTCTGCGAGAAGGAAATCAAAGTAATCAATTTTGCAAAGCTAAATTTGATAAGCCACAAAGGATACCTTACCTCTTTTAATTTAATGAGTCATCAGGTGCAAAGTTATCTGTTTTTTTCCCCACCATGGACAAGTGGCCCAATAAATAATTGACATCTTTATCCAGTTCCGTGGCAGCTTCAGAGAAATTGCAAATACTGAGTCAATTTCATAATATTGGCTTTGTGATAGTGGCAGTGCCTGTTCTTTAACTTTTTACTTTTTCTTCCCCTGCTGTTATCTTTTGCTTGTTTCTGTCTCAAGAAGAATTTCATTATTAGCCTTGCCCCCCCCCACCCCCGTGTGGAAGCTAAAGCAGCAAATGCCGCCGGCACTTCCATATTTCCCCACCTACCAGGCAGGATGGGTGAGCTCTCCATGGTCCTGGATTTGGGGTTTCATCTGACATCAAGGAGAATTTCTAGATTTGTGAGGTTTTGAAAGATACTTTGAAAGATCACCTTTCTGCCAGGAGTACTCATAAGATCATTCTGACCAATAATTATCATTGCAATTTTGAAGTTTTTTTTTTTATAGAAGTTTTCACAATTCTTCTGAGCACTACATTCCCTTAACAACAGTTGGATATTCTTTTATATAATATATATATAAACACAATTGCTTATCTTGCACTTGAATGCCATTTTTTTATACTTTAGTGAACTAAAAAATGCCCACTTATTACTCCTAGTAAGAAAATCATTGATTTCTGAACCTTTTAATCATTCATTAATGGAATAAGTTTTATTTGAAAACTCATTATATATGGCTGTGGTATACAACAGACTATAGGCGTAAGGAAGACTATAATGAAAAATCAGTATCTTTGCAATAAAGGAGTTTTATTTTGCTTTAAGTATGCAATGTGATATGTCAGAACCAGTGACGAGAAATGATACTGGTGAGAACAGTGTGTACATTTTAAATGAGTATTGTAGACCTAAAACCATAGTACATTTAGTGTGAAGCAAATTTAGGTTTTCATTTAATATATCTTATATAGTATTACTGTGTGTCAGGTACCATTTAAATATTTTAACTCATTTGGGGCACATGGGTGCCTCAGTTGGTTAAGTGTCTGCCTTCGGCTCAGGTCATGATCCCAGGGTCCTGGGATTGAGCCCTGCATCGGGCTCCCTGCTCAGTGGGGAACATGCTTCTCCCTCTGCCTGCCCCTTCCCCTGCGTGTGCTCACTTGCTTACTCTCTCTCTCAAATAAATAAAATCTTAAAAAAATTAACTCATTTAATTTCAACAAGAACCTTTTGAAGCAGATAGTATTATCATCCCATTTCATAGATGAAAGAAACTGAGGCAGAAAATTAAATAAACATACATTAATATTTTTAACAAGGGATGGTTGTTAAGGAGAGTTCATTATGATGACGTCAATGACAAAAAGAGTGGGGGAATCAACTTTATAAGTTTTATGATAGGAAATTCTAGATATTAGATTGTTACCCTTTTGGTTGTGAAGAAACCCCTTAGAGATTCTGAAAATTATTTACTATCTTCCCCAAAATATACACACAGTTTTGCATATGACCTCTTGATTTATTTATAAATTAATTAATACATGTGTGTGTGTCTTCTGAAATTGTTGATTTTGTTGTTTTGGTGGTGGTGGTGATGATTGGTGAGGATGATAATATTGTCATCAGAGATTTGAAATTTTGGTTTGCTGAGGATTAAGGAAGAGTCTCTTTTTCTATTTATCCAAAGACTAGGTGGAGAACATCAGAGCAGTGGGAAGTTTGGACGCAGGGACTAACTTACTGTCTGTCTGAAGTCTAACCATTTTTTACGAGGCAGAGATCAGCACCATAACATTTTTTTAAAAGATTTTTATGTATTTATTTTAGAGAGAAAGAGAGAGAGTGCGTGTGTGCCAATGGAAGCACAGAGGGAGAGAGAGAATCTCAAGCTGACTGCCTGCTGAGCAGGAGTGAGACCTAGGGCTCCATCTCAAAAGCCTGATGGGATCATGATCTGAGCCAAACCCAAGAGTCAGACACTTAGCCAATTGAGCCACCCAGGCACCCCAGCACTTTGCATTTTATTCGTGTACAATCATTCCATTCTTTCTTTAGTATTCTAGAAGTACAATGAAAGTTTTTGGTTTAGAACAGAATGTATGAATACACAGTTAATTTTAAGTTTTAATGTAGTCCTTAATTCAATTGGAGAATTACTTACAACTGGGCTCTACTTCACAAAAGCAGGTATAAACTTAATCCACAATCTGTGTCATTGTCTTAGGGTCTTTAGCTTAATGTCTTCTATCAGCATCTCTATAACCTTTATAATCCTTTGACTGTATTTTATTGCTGTTGCCCTCAAAACCAATTGCTACTTATTATAGACACAGTGCCGTTATTCTGAGTCTTCTGAACTGCGGTGTCTGTATAATGCTGTCATGTGGGAGTCATGGAAACCCTTGTATTAAGATTATGGCCAAGACAATTACTCCAGTAGGGTAACACAGAGTGTTAGAGTTAAAAAAAAAAAAAAAAAGCGTAGGGGTAGAGAGGAGAAAACCAACAAGAAGGTGCGTCAGGAACACATGAAGTAAGTGCTGCCCAGTAGTATTTTATTTTTATTTTTCAAATTTTTTATTTTTTAAAAAGATTTTAGTTATTAGAGTGAGAGAGAGCATGAGAGTGGGGTGAGGGGCAGAGAGAGAAGCCAGCTCTCCACTGAGCAGGGAGTCCAATGCTGGGCTTGATCCCAGGACTCCCAAGATCATGACCCGAGCTGAAGTCAGACGGTTTACTGACTGATCCACCCAGGTGCTCCATGCTCAGTAGTATTTTCGATAAGTCAGGTGTCAGAATTAGGCTAGGCAAGAGTTTGGTTAGGCAAGGCATGCAAAGGCATTAGTGTCTATGTATTTGCCTTCCATGGAGTGGAAAGAGGTAGCCATTTCTCCTCTACCTAGCCGTTGGAGCCCACTGAATTGCTACATGTGATCTTGGGCTTTGCTTACCTCCTCCATAGAATAAGGGTTTTTTTCCCCTCAAATTATTGATAAACCTATGCATTAATATCAATTTCAGAATAATGGACTAATCTTCTACTTGCTTCATTTGAACAGAGAAATTCCTAGTTTGAATATTGGTAATATTAATTAGATAACAGATGAACCCATTTGAGATCCTCTGAGTGACATGTGTAAAGGGAAAGTTACATATAACATCCATGTAAAACTGCCTTCAAAATTGGCCCCCCAAATTCTTAACCCGATTGTACAATGCATCCCTGCTCATTTATTGGCCAAATGACTTGTTTTATTAGGCTTGCATTATTTTTTAAAACTTCAATATAAAATTAAAACATAACATAAAATTGGAAATGCCATATAAAAATTCAGATTGTGTTCTCTAGAAAGAGCAACACCAGAAATCTGGCACCAGCAGGTGTGCCTTCCTCTGGAACAGCAGTCAGCTGAAACTGTCCATGCTGTCCCTTTGAGCTGTTGTCCCCCAGGTCCTGACAGTGGCCATGAGGCCTCTTCACTCATGGACATTCCCTTCCTTAACCCGGGGAGCTCTTGAGTTTATAACTTCTGTTCTGGAGCTCCATCATAGTCACTTACTGAACAATAACAACAAAATTGTGAGTTTAGCCTACCTCTGGAGTATTATTTGATGAGAAGAACATGAAGAGAGCAAAGCACTAAACTTGAACCACTGCACTCTACAAGTAGTAGAGAAAATGGTGTCAAAGGACATAGTTCCTTTGGCTCAGCTGACCTAAATGGTGTTAGATAGATTGCTTTTGCGGTATCAAGAGGGGGGTATGAATGGTTCTTTTATCCTAAGATGTTAACCTACATGCTGGTTATACTTAAACTTTGTCAGATTTTAAGGCCTCCCTCACTTTATTTACATAATTTTCAACAAGCCAGAATGGACTATAAAGTTGCATGAGGGCCAGTGATAATTTGGGGAAGTAAGTGGCATTACCATGCTTTTCCCTTGTAAATTAGTGATGTTTCTGCCTGAGGTTAACACTTGAGACATCGAACGGCAAAGGTTTGTTGTCTGAGACTGCCGTGATGCTGAAAATGATAACATGAACTTGTGTAGTTCGGAGAAATAGGTTAGTTAGGTAATGTAGAATCTTTTATTAATAGAGTGAAAACAGCTGGGATATTGCCTTAGCAAGTATTTGACCAGAGTATGATGGCATTGCTTTAATTATATAGATACTCACTAAGAGATTCTAAGTGTCTGCAGTGAATACAATGTTTTTACCATGAAAAACATCAGATGTGGTATAGTGTAATAGGAGGTGTTATTGTCCATATTATACTGCTAGAGATTGGGGCCGCATTGCCGACCTCAATTTGATCTATTGCTCTGGTCTTGCTTCCTTGCGTGTTTCTTTCTTTCTTGTTATTTTATAACGGGACACCAGAAAGCTAGGTTCGAAGATTGTAAAATGCCTTCAGAGCTCCATAAAATGGAAATTTGCAAATGATTTTAATAGCACCTTGATACTGTAAATATTGCCCAATTACTTATCACCAGGGTCTGATTTGGGTTTTATTTCTTGTCAGACATAAAACAGAGCAATTCAGAATAGGTGGAATTCTGTCAGATGCTCAAACACAACTTCAGTTGTGCCAGATTCTGCCCTCAGCAATGTGAGCAAACTTCAAACAGAAATGCACATGAATAGTTAAAGGAAAATGCTGGATCCCACCTGTTGCATCTTCTGTGAAGTAATATGTCTATAATGCTTATAAATTTTAATAACCCATAGAGGGCTTTATCTTTTTTTTTTTTTAAAGATTTTATTTATTTATTCGACAGAGATAGAGACAGCCAGCGAGAGAGGGAACACAAGCAGGGGGAGTGGGAGAGGAAGAAGCAGGCTCATAGCGGAGGAGCCTGATGTGGGGCTCGATCCCATAACGCCGGGATCACGCCCTGAGCCGAAGGCAGACACTTAACCGCTGTGCCACCCAGGCGCCCCAGGGCTTTATCTTTTAACATTAAATTTATATTATCTTAAAGTTTGACTTTTCTGGGTGATGTATTTTATTCTCCAGTATCTTAGAGAATCTGTCCATCTACTAATGTATATTCATTAATAAAGAATGAAAGTTTCTCTTATCAATCAATTACCAGCACATTTATAAAGTTACATTGAAATCTTCATTTTCAATGGGATGTTTTCTTATTGAGTCCTTATTGAGGACTAGAAGCATATAAACGCAATTCACAGAATCAACAAATAAAATGTTAATGTTTACCCTTTGTTCCCCAAGACGATAACTGAAATACATTTTTAAGAATGGGTGCTTTTGATGGCTTAAGATCCTATAGTGATAACCATTAAATGAACAAAATCATTAGCCTGAGAATAGATATATAAATACTAGCCTCATCTTTTCAATTGCTTATAGCTGGTAACATCAAACTTCACCTGTAAATCTTAGGTCTTAGAAACAAAGAATGTATCTCAATGCATGGCCAGATAGAGGAAAAAACCTAATAAGCAGATGACTTTTATTCATTGCACATAAGTTTGTGAAAAGTAAGTCCAGAGGTAGAATTTGTGGTTTTAGTGACATTCTCTAGAATTCATTTTACCATGGTCCTAGAATTTGGAAGAAGATTTTGGTAGATTTTTGCGAGAGGAAAAAAGAAAAATAAAAAGAAAACAATTTCTATCTTATGTCAGAAACACATGTTCTAATGAGCACGTTTTCACTCCTTTGATTGCAGTTTACAAGCATTGAGAAAGGAGAAATCCCGAGATGCTGCTCGCTCCCGCCGGGGAAAAGAAAATTTTGAGTTCTATGAATTGGCCAAGTTGTTGCCTCTTCCTGCAGCCATCACTAGCCAGCTCGACAAGGCATCCATCATTCGACTTACAATTAGCTATCTGAAAATGAGGGACTTTGCTAACCAAGGGGACCCTCCGTGGAACTTGCGAATGGAAGGCCCTCCACCTAACACATCAGTAAAAGGTAAGTTTTAAGCCCCTGTTGATTCTGGAATATGGTGGTCTGTAGGTGTCTCTAAGATGAAATGTTTACCATCATCCTTTCTTCTTTTCCTGCATATCAAATCCTTTAAAGGGATACAAATGTGGAAATCTGAACTCTGCATGAGAAAGACACCATGTGAAGGTGAAATAAACCTCTTCTATTTCTTTTTTATTTTCCAAAAGTCTGTCAGCCTAAATATTCTATCACTTTATATAAGGTTTCAGAGAAATGAGAATGAGATGACTTACCTTAAAGTGCTTCTTGGGTTTAATTTGTGTTATGCTAATACATGCAAATTATTGTTGATGGATGGAATATAAGACTATTTGTTAAAGGGTGGAACTAATATTTTCTGTCTTTAGTAACCAAAGAGAGGAAGGGAGCCGAGTCCAACTGTAGTAGGCATTTTGAGTAATGATTTTATTGACTGATAAAACAGTTCACGTATTAATGTTTCAAGACTCTATACAAATTGCCTAAAAATTGTTTAAATATAAACATTTATTTGTCATCCAAATCCTTGGTGCAGTCATTCTTAAAACTTATTAATTAAAGGTTTTTAGGTCTTCTTCACTCTGATAGGTAAGAGAGCTATTTTCTTTTGTGTTAGTGAAGCTTCTAGTAATTTATAGCATGTTTAGCATATGAATATGCATGCATATGTTTATTGATGTAAATGTGGTGTTGGCCTTTGATTTTCTATCTTTAACCGTGTATTATTGAAGACATTGGACTTGAGGGATCTGCTGGCTTCTTGTGCTCTAACCATGTATCTAGACCTTTGGTGGACATAAAGCTGGATACTTAGCAAAATTGTAGGCAACTCTGGGGAAGGAATTAGGTTCTTTAGTGAAGTGATTACACCTTGACAACTACCTTTGAAGTCCCTCTACTCCTGGCTGTTGGAGGAAAGGGTTCTAGTGGGGAGCTGTAACCTCTTAGAGGATTCAAATTAAAATGAAGGATCAAAAGCAGTGACTATTTACAATTGAGGGCTAAGAGGTGTAATCACATATATATGCATGTGTCAGTCTGTTCATATCTCCACGTTGGTACTTACAAACTGTTCCTTATGCATATGAGAGCAGGAAAATTAGAATTTAAATTGTAACAGGTTATTTCCCTCTAGAGCGGGGCAAACATTTTCTGTAATGGGCTATCTAGGAACTCTTGTAGGCTTTGAGAGGCTCTCAGCTCTGCCATTGTAGCATGAAATCAGCCATAGACAACATGTAAACAGTAGGGTGTGGCTGTGTTCTAATAAAACCACACTTAACAAAACAGGCAGCTGCCACCAAACTTGGCCCACAAGCCAAGGTCCACAGATTCTTGCTCTAGAGCAGGAGAATGACACTGAGAGGTTGAGAAGAACATACAACAGAGTTAGCTCTTAAGGGCAGCGTGTCGGCATAAGGTAGCAAGGCACACTCATGCTGTCCTTTTACAACCCTTCTGTCCTTAAAAATACAGACGTCAAGTTGGTAATGTACCAATCTGTGTTCCAGATGCTAAGGTCGGAGCAGATTTTCCCAAGCTAAAGATGTGAATATAATCCTAGTAAGTATGTTGTATCCGTAAGAGTTTATTCAGTGGTCAATCATGTTTATTCCAAATCATACACGATGAGAAGGGTAGGTGTAACAGGTCAGAAATGTGCAAAATAGATTCTTGGGCTTCACTTTGAAATGCATTGATTGAGGGACTGCACGTGGCTTAACCTGCTTAGCACGGTTATCTTTTATTTCCATTTTTTAATTTAAAGGGGTTGGCAGTTGATAGGCTGCCTTGGTAGTGGTGGTTACCCAAGGAGGAAAATGGTTCCATGGTCTGTCCATTCTTCTGTGAGGTGATAACCCTGCTAACTTTCAGAATCATGGCCTTTGAGAGATGGAAAATTCTAGCTCATGTAGAACCATGCCCTCATTTACAGATGAGGGCAATGATCTAGAAACAGCTCAAAGTGAAGTATTAGCACATTTAAAACGGGAATCCATTGTCTTGCCTTTATGTCTAGTGCTCTATCACATGGCGTTGTTTCCAGATATGATATTTGATTTGCATCCGCTTTATCGAACCTTCCAGGTCAGGATTCTCTCAGCTTTTGACTAGGACTGATACATCATTTTTACTTTGTGGACTTCAATCCATTAAACGCCATAACTACTTATGATAAAGATGGATACAAAAGATAAAATATGGTCTCTGCCGTCATGGGCATTTCGGTCTGTGGAAGGACGTGGTGATGTCAGTGAGAGAATTGGGAAGGTTGAGATGGGTATTTAGGAGGCTGGAAGGAGAGAACAGGTGTGATTAGTTTGACAGTCCCATGCAGATG
Source organism: Ursus americanus (assembly GCF_024610735.1). NCBI lineage: Eukaryota > Metazoa > Chordata > Mammalia > Carnivora > Ursidae > Ursus > Ursus americanus. Next base: position 13,037,063 of record NC_142161.1, read on the forward strand.
ATGGCAGAGTATCCAACCTGGTGCACGTGTACTCGCACTACTAGAGACGGGGGACAGTGAAGGTGTGAGCATAGTGACTCTCTCTAGTTGACCCTGGCTCTCCAAAGTTGCTAGGAATGCAGTGGGCACGTTCTGTAAGCTGGGTCTGCTGTACAATATATGTATATTTTATTGCTCTACTCCCATTCTTTAATGCAAACCTGTTACTCATTCTGATCAAACATTCATGAAACAACATCAAAAGAAATTCATTTTAATTTATTAAGGTCTTCTATGTTGTGCCCTTGAAGAAGTTCATGTGGATAAACAAGCTTATATAAATAGCCGGCAGCATCATGTGAAGTGCAGTTCATAATCCCACAATAAAACGACAGACATTATACTTTGTGCTTCTCCAAGCAGTCTCTTGAATAAACCTAAAGGCATTTGGAAATTTATATGAAAAGTACTTACACGATGTAGGCAATGTTTTTTTTTTTTTAATGTGATGAGTTGTTCATGTTAATAATTAAATTTCAAAGCTTGAATTTAAATTTGTCCCACACAACTATATAGAAACTTAATCATTTTAATTTACTGCTTCAGAAAGGTCCTTCACTCTGCCCTGTATTCATCACATCTTTTCTTAAAAGTCTATAAAGGTTGATGAGTTTGTTTTGTGATGCCCATTGTGTATAGATTATTACAAGTTATGCTTGCAGAAAGAACACTCAGGTGACAGTGCATAATGTGTCCTGAGTCAATTACTTCATGGAAATGATATGTTAAGCAATTGGAAGGTAACAGATAGTTTTTTCCATTATTTTAGAAATATCTGTATTGTTATAATACAGATCAAATCTACAATGAACATTATGCATTATTCAAGAAATGACCAGGCTTTCTCAGCAGTGTTTCAGCTAAATAACTGATGATTGTAACCTTTAAAGAAATCTCATTGTGGTGACTGTTGGTAAATCACTTCTCCATTCATAGTAATCTCTATTTAGAGGCTATCTAGAAACCATTATATCTTTTATTAATCTTAAAAGCAATAGCTGCTGATTTGACATTTGCTAAAACTAGATAAATTTTCTGTCTTTTTAATATCACAGACTTCAGTCAATTTTTGGTATATATCTGCTACAACTCTATTAATCCAGGAATATTTACCACCGTAGCATAAGTTTTATTTCAATTTAAGCATCGTAGCTTTTAAACAACAATTTGTGTATGTGTGTCAGGCAACAATGCTCAGATATGTAAAATATAAGATGTTTTTAGGCTTTCGAAGGAAACTGTTGAAAAATATGCAAGCCAACTGGTGATTAAAATTGAACACATTAGGGAACAATTTTACTATTTTCATGGAATTTTCCTTCCCTATGTAAGGCCCCTATTGTGAAGGCAGTGGTAGGTATTTCTGAGGGGAGAGACCTGCAGGTCTTTATTTAAGGAATGCGTGACGCAAAGACCAGACTGTTACGTTAGCATCATGCTTAAGACAGTCACGTGTAGCAGTGGAGTAGAGGACATCTTTCAGAGTAATGCTCAATTACTATACTGGTTGTTCCCCAAACTTAGATAGCGTTTTATAAAAATGATTCTGTTTCCACAGAAGGTAGAGAATCCAAGACCGTCTGCATGATTATTGTTCTTGGTCTAAGCAGCTCAGAGGTCTCCCAGTTCCTGTTTGGGCATTTTACTGTGTGCTGACACACATTTACTTCTACCAACTGACGTTCAGACTTGGGGGCAAGTGTCCTACTCTACATTATTTAAAAAAAAAAAAATGTGAACCGCAATTTCTTAGAATCCGTGCATGGCATGTACACCAGCCTGTGGTATTCTTTCTTTATAGGCAGGCAAATAGTAGTATCCAGACTGAACCCTTAGGTTCTGAGCAAATCTTCCCTGTAGGAGCAGGAGAGCAGGATAAAAGACAGAGACTTGCTCCTTCTTTGGTTCCTGTTCTTGCCTCTACGACTTTCAGTAGACTGGGGGCCCAACTCCTGCTTTAGTCTCCAATTTCACTTTCCGCAATCCAAAGTCAGGGGTGGCTCCATGGGGCACCTGGGTGGCTTAGTTGGTTCAGTGTCTGAATCTTGGTTTCAACTCAGGTTATGATCTCAGGGTCATGGGATCAAGCCCTGCATCAGGCTCTGTGCTCAGCATGGCGTCTACTTCTCTCTCTCCCTCTGCTCCTCCCCCCACTCATGCGTGCGCTCGATAAATAAATAAATAAATAAATAAATAAATAAATAAATAAATAAATAAATAAATAAAGTCTTCAAAATCAGGGGTGGCACCGAGTGGAAATGGGGCCATCCAAAAGCTGAGCTGCCAATGTTCACGCCTGCTTATTTTGGTAGCAAGTGCCAGGTTTTACTAGTATATGAAATACGATGTGATATAATTGCCTTTTCTTAGGTATGCTTCCAGGAAGGCTCTTTAATTACATGTTGTTATCCTCTTCGATCTCTCTAGTGAAGTTATGACTTCTGAAGGAAGTTTCTTGAAGAACTGACCTTTTACTTTATTTTATTTATGTCCTGATAGGACAAGCCTTGTTTATATTGCCATCTCTGAGCCTGGGCATGAAGGGCTTTCTGACAAATGTGGACTTGATGGGAGCAGAGTATGTCTCTGAGACTGTAATTCTGTGCAGCTTTGCATTTTCTCAGGGAAAGCTCCCTTCTCCACAGAGGGGGGACTCCGTCTGTCTGCAGCATGCAGCATGGGCAGGCACTGCTGGTTTCCCTGTCAGAGGGTTGGACGGGTCAGCATGACGTTCAGTGCGCCTGGCTCTGTCGCGCGTGCGGAGCTACCGTCCACTCCAAACACTGCTGCAGCGGAAGCCTGGTTGTGAGCGTGACGACTGAGAACGCGTGCGTGCTCTTGGGTGCTAGTCTGCCATTGCCAGGGCAGCAAACCGTCAGAACATCTCAGCAGCAGGGCCACAAGACTTGACTCCTCTTGTTGCTCCGGGTCATTCTGGGGCTGGGCAGATTTAGGCTGAGCTGAGCTGATTGGGTTACTTCTTGCCATCGCTCTGGCTGGACTTGCCTCCTTCCTCAGGGGTCGGCTCAGGTCTGCCCCCTGTCAGGGGACAGCAGAGACTTGGGAGAGGCTCTTTTCATGGTGATGGCCAAGGTGTAAGAGGGAGGAGCAAAAAACAGAAGACTTCTTCCGGGACTTTTTGTGGAGACTTTTTGAAATGTGGACAAAATAGTGCGCGAGTACTTTTGCGTTCTATGTCGGGACTCACCAGTCTGTCCCCCTATCTGCTGTCATCCTCTTTGTCCCTAGAAATACTGAATACCTCAAACCATACATTTGTACCTTTGTACATCCCATCAGCTAACCAGAATGCCCTTTTCCTTCTTTTGGTTTTGCTGGATCCTTGTTCATCTTTAGAAACCCAGCTCACATGTCACTTTCTTGGGTGAATCTTCTCTCCTTCCCTAAAACATTAATCATTTGTTCCTCTAGGTTACTGTTTGAGTCTTCTGTTGCTTAAGTATCAATTCATAATTCTTTTCTTACTATACCTATCTTTATCTTTACACTGTGAGCTATTTGAGGGAACAGTCTGGGACATCTTAGGCATGTCTGTATTTCCATGTACAGGGCTCAGGAAAGTAAGTATTTAACCATGTTTTTAAATTAAATTATATATAGTACCACCTTATATCTTGGGATAGCTATCGGCAAGCTGAATAATGCTGATGAGAACTGTGGGTGTGTCTAAGTCATAGGCTAGGATGAAGAAAGAAAAGAGTAAAAAAAGAAGGGCAGAAGGAAAATGGAGGGAGAATGATGGGAATAGTGTGAAACCAAAGGGAAAATAAACAGTGTATCGAGTAGGAGGTAGGAGGGGTGGTAATCCCCGTCCCCAGATGAGTGGCCTTCTGCCAACCCTTTTCTCTCATGTAATGTACAGGCAAAGGAGCTGACAGATAAAAACAGTAGTCTCAAGAAACCCATGTCTTGGGTGTTAAATTCAAGTTCATTCGACCAATATCTGAGTACTTTCTCTTAGTCCTCTGAGTCCTCTGCTGGCTGTTGTGGGGTCATATAGAGAAAGTATAAAGTATAGTCCTGGCCTTGGAGGTGTTTACCATTTACTGAGAAATAAAAGTAGAAGGAAGGAAAGAAGGGAGGGAGGGAGGAAAGGAGGAAGATGAGAGCTTTTGATAAAATTAAATAAACCACGTGCCCTGGGTTATAAAGTCCTCTCTAGTCCTCAGTTTCTCCTTTGAATTTTCTTTTTGTGAGTGGTTCTGGTCTGAGTGATTACTGACCCTCTAATCCCATACCCTAGTTTGTTAGAAAGGATTTAGCAATTATTGTCTCAAATTAGCTTCTCCTGAGACCATTGGGCTTTTTAAGGCCATTGATTAGTAATTTCAAAAGCCACGTGCTCTAACTCCTCTTATTCTGCTAAAATTTCTGTTTTCCTTCTGTTTTACTTAATTCCCCTTTACAGGAAAGGATCGCGTCTCCCTGGTGCTTTGGGTTCAAAACTACAGGAGTTCCTTCTCTTAGAAGATTTTATTTGTTGATTACCAAGATTTGCACACGTGCAATCATTATAAATAAAAAGAGGAAAATAACACAGCATACAACGAAATTTTAAAGTAAATAAGCCAAGTGCCAAATATGATACAGACAAGATATGAATCTAAAACTTTGTATAGTTTTGATTTGCTTTTTACTCTTGGCCGTATCGTAGGGGACGTACTTACATTCCATGTCACATTCAACTTATTTTAAGAAGGCTACCTGTTCTTAATAATGTAATATTTTAGTCATGACATTGCCTTCTACTACTTGTACCCACTTATTTAGGACTTTGAAGTTTATGTGCCCTGTTCTTTAGGGCTGGACTTCTTTAACGTGTTTTTGTTAGCTCTATCACCTCTTGCAAAGCACAATATATAGTTTCAGTGCTCTGCAGATAACAGTATTTCATGGGTATAGCAAAGAAGGAGTCACCTCTGACTGCTTTATATGATTGAAATTGTACTGTGGCTTAAATTTTCAGAAACAGCTTTCTAGATACTGTGCATAACTCTTGGCTGTGCCTTAATAAACATGTGGTGACCTCCACCTGTAAAACTAATGTGGCTTTGAATACTGATTGACTGCAGCTTTTCACATCCTTTCTGGGTCCATAATGTGTCCGCAAATGTCAGCGCCTGGGCAGGAGAGAAGGCCAAAAGAATTTGGGGCTTAAAGATTGTACAGATTGTCTGTTTCAGTCCCCCTGCTATTGTGTTGAGAAAACTTATAGAGAAAGAACTTTAGTGATATAAACAAAGCCAATAACAGACTTGGAACTAGAATTTAGACCTCTGGAATTCCAACTCAGCACCTTTTCCTCCATAATAAGGAGCATTTCGTTTCTCAGCTCAGCACAGGTCACCAGCTGTCCATAGGTATCCCCTTCCCCACTTGTATTGTGCACGAACATATGTGCACATACATGGTTCATGGGTAGAGACCAGCCCTTTTTAGATCAAATGTTAGTATATTCAAAACCACAAAACATTTTGAAGCTATTCAAAGGCAAAGGAGTCATAATTCAATGAAAACAAAATCACTTAAGGCATTAAATGCTAAAATTAGGGGGGACTGCACAAAGGGTGTGTTGGAACTCTCTGTCCTAACTTTGCAACTATTCTGTGATTCTAAAATTATTCCAAAATAAAAAGGTTATTTTTTTTAAAGCACTATAATGTACTCTAATGACGGAAACATAAGAAAAATAGACCTCTACCCAAGTGGAAACGTCTCCTGTCCCAGGTTCCTGCCTTTTCACCTGGTCGCTGTTAAGTGCTCAGAGGCTCGCCCTTCTCTAGGGCTTCGTTACTGGTCGTATTACTTAAGAAAGGTGATTAACTGATGACTGCGATATCAGTCAGGATATGGAAGAAAGAAAATTGATTAAGCTGTTTACACAATTTTCTTAAAAAGTTTATAAACCACCTATTCCCATCAATAAGGAGTCACACAAGCACAATTGTACACCCTGGTTATTCTCTCTCCATTCTTCACCAAAAGTTATAACTAGTGTTACAGTGTCTAGTCTTCACACTCTGCCCAACGATCACCCAAAAGGGGAAGTTCGAAAGCCAAGACAAAAACTAGTTAACAGATTCTAGGACTGGGGTCAGGAAACGTGTTCTGGAAAGGACCAGATAGTAAATACTTCAGCCTTTGTGGGCCAAGGAGTCTCCGTTACTCAGCTCCACCGTTACAGTGCAAGAGCAGCCGCAGACCATCCGTATCCTGCTGCATATGCCTGTGTTTCAATAAAACTTTATTTGTGGATGCTGAACTCTAATTATGACATACCATGAAATCTTAAGAGTTTTTTTTAACCGTTTGAGTTACGGGTTGTAGAAGAGAGAGAGCAGCGTGGATTTGACCTGCACGCTGTAGTTTGCCAACCCTTGTGAAGAACTTTAGAACTAGAAGGGACTTGGGGGCTTTTTTAGAACCCAGGTGGTAAGCAGCATATTAGTGGTAGTAAAGGGTTGAGTCTTGTGTTTGTTTTAAAAGTGTATTGATGACAATAAATGGTGGGTAACATGCTTTCTGATAAATTCCTGTTTTTGTTTTTATCTTCAGAGCTAATGTGTGTTCATGTAGTCTACATACTGTGATATCCTGTGATAGCCAGGATAACTAAATTGTATGCCAGCCAGGGGTGTGGTGGTGAATAATTTGCTAGGTTTCCATGGATGTATGCTGTTCTCTGCATCGTGTGTATTGCCAAAAAAGTAACCATATAGTCCTACTAAGTCATTGGCTTAGTCTGGCTTATTAGTTTTGCCTGGTTTCTTAATGTAGCAAATGATCCAGACCAGCACTCTCCAGAGTCCTCTATAGATGAAGGATCTTATCAAAGAGAAACATGATTAAAGCTTTGTCTGCACAGGACTGTCGTTCAGCCATTTTGACTTGACTAATCAAACAACTGGCCAGTTCAGTTAAATAATTGTTCTGATTGATTTCCCCCACATAACATATTAGGTGTCTTTCTGATTCAAATGGGGGCTTAAGGCATCATATGGCTATAACCATCATGACAGAAAGCATTAGAAATAAGAGATTTGGGATTTGTATATAAGAAATCCACTGTTACTATGAACATTAGAAATGAGTACGTTTGGAATTAAAGCTGAATTAGTTATTTGCAGGTAGAATTGAACCTGTTTCCAAAACCGTATGTACCTAAAGTGGAAAAATACGACCAGACTGTACAGAATCGTCTCGTTTTGAGCACTTACTAAAGTGAACAGGTTACCAAAGTACTAAAGTGTAGTCATTAGGAAATTGTTGTGCTCTTCTGCCATTGTCCCTTGAGACTGTCAATCACAGGGTGTTGAGCAAGCACTCAAAGGGTGAATACTACTGTACAAAGTAGTAGAGGAAATTAAAATCCGTGAGTTTATCGTCCTCACTTGCCAAAGCCCTACAGAGACTTAAAAATATATTTTTCAGTAGAGTTTTGTAATTAAAGCACATCACTCATATATAATTTTACAGTTTGGGAAATAAGGCTGTGTTGAATATCAGCACTGATGATGAAAACAGACTGTGTACACAGTTTGGGTTTTATATAAATACTTTAAAATATTGGCTTTCTTCAGTAAAAATAGATGAATAGTATCCAGGTTTTTACAAGAATTTTAGCATAAAAGCAAAATTGCTATCATTTTCTATTTTGAAAAGAGACATGAAGATCGCATAACAAAATGTGTAAAATGCAGCATGTTGTAGCCAGCTCTGACAGAGGATGAGGATGCAGAGGCAGGTAAGCCTCACTCTGGGCACACACCGGACCTTTTGTAAAGTGGTTACCCAACCTAACGTGCCCTTCAATTGTCTTTCCTATGGACACTGGACTCCCAAAGTTGCAGAAAATCTGGGTCGAGCTGTTCAGCCTGTGCTACTGTGTGATTTGCATCTAGCAGACAGAATAAAGCTTCTCATTGGGAGTCACTACATTTTTTTTTTTTTTTTTTTTTTTTTGCCATACAAACACCTGCTGGAAAAGTTGGCAGGGATGAAAGAAAGGGACCCTTGTTGTAGGGAGTTCTGACAACCCATAACAAAGGTACAGTGCATGTAAACAAGGTCAATGGAGCCAGCAGAATGTGTGAATGCAATGGAAACTGAGAATCTCCATCACGTCAGTGTGTCTTTAGAGCCTTACTAATAGTATGCTCTCAGTCAATGCAGCTGGATGCTTCCAAGTTCAAGTGTCTGTGACTGTGAACAAGTAACATTTCTTTGGCCTCAGTTTGCCTAGGAAATGGGGTAGTTGGACTTGGGAATTCTTCTACTGCAGTGAGCCTAGATTTTATTGAGAGGCTTAAGTTTAGAAACTAACAAAGGCATGTTAGGATTTCTTTTTAGGATTTTTATCATATCAGAGCTAACTTGTGTTTCTGTTTTGTTTGGTAAGATTGTATTTCTGAAATGACGTTAATCAGGAGGAAGAGATGGTCAACACACAACATTTATTTAAAAATACAGTTTGAGATTCTAACATGTCAGAAGTCTTGACTTGTATCCTGTGACAGAGCAGAGGAAATTTAGAGTGTTGCTTAAAATACACAGGTGATTTGAGGATATTAAGGCAATTTAATATTATGTTAATGCTTAAAATAATGAGATCTCAAAGTTGATGAGATAAGTTTTTAACACATGGATATTTGATTGAGATAAAAAGAGAAAAGCATTCTTAAAATAGGCCGTATCTGAAATGAAAGGCTGATTCATTGAAACAATGGATATAACTGTTACTTCCCTCAGAATTTTGGTTTTGTAGGATTTAATCTTATTATATTACATAAATCCTTAGGTTTTCGGGTAACATTTTGGTGGTGGTGTCATTAGAGATCAGGAGTGAGTCTTGTTTCTCTTTCATTTTACTAACCTATTCCTGCTGTAAGTATTTGAGTGCTTATTACATGGCAAGACTCACTAGGCTGTGTGTGGAATGCAAAGAGGGAAAGAAACTGAACCCTCTAGGAGTTTATAATCTAGCGGGAGTGACATACATGCTCCCAAAATAATAAGGCGAGGTGTTATTCACGTTGAGAGAGGTTTAAGCAAAATGTTGGATAATCTCTTATGCATAAATATAGTTACTGCCGTAAACATGGTGACATTTAATGAGAATTGTGGTTGCCGAGATGTCAAGTAAGCTTATGAAGGTTTTTCTTTTCAGAAGACTATTTTAAACAGAATGCCTAAATGGCATGTAGGACACAGAACACTTGTGTATATTGCTATTATCTGACGATAATTTCAAACAACCAGGAGCATGAATCACATCCCATACTTACAAACCAAGAGCTTAATCAAATGTCATCTTCTGGTATCTTTTCTCGAGTATCTTAGCATTTCACAGAGATGGAAGAAAGGCTGGAATGAGGTGTGTTTTTAAATTTCACAATTCCAATGGATATGGTTTGCAGAAACTTGCTCAGCATCAGAGGCAAGAATATAGAAAGGGTCAGATCAGATGAGAAGCGGCTGTCCCGGGAACCTCACAGTAGAAGGGCCAAAGTGCAAGCATGCCACGGGCGCAGTGATGGGAGAGTCCATTGCTTACCTTGGCTCCCGGTTCACACACATCCCACCAAAGCCCGTAACTGGGAGGGAAGACTAGACAGCGTGGAAGAAAATGTTTTGTACTTTCATTTAAATGAGCACAAAGGGAGGGAACAGTTTTGCTTCACATGTGAAGTCAGTCATTTCTTGGGTTGCTAGCTCAATGTTTTAGCAGAACAGCTGTTCAGTACAATGTGGCTTTCTACAAGCAATATTTCTACTGCTAGAAAAGTGGCAGTCTGCCAAAGAGAGTGCCCAGACCAACCCCTAAACAAAAAAAATCTTTTGTCAACGACTCTAATAATTTGTACAATTCAGGAAAGGGGGGTTGCACGGTCTTTGCAGATGTGCATTTATGATGCTATTTTTAAGCAGAGCGGCCTGGAAGAATAGATTCATACGAATCGTCAGTTGATCATTCATTTTAAGCATTTGGCTTCTGCTCCTTCTAAAATTTCACTCTGTGGAAAGCAAACACAGCCAGCCTTGAAACGAGGTAAGGCAGGGTGTGACAGCAAGATGAAATCCCTCATTTCCAAACCTGTGATGCTTGCTCAAAAACAAAAAGCTTTGGGGTGTTTTCTTTCCCCTGTGAAGGAAATAAATGTGGTTTTTTTGGATCCCTCGTAGAAGACACTTGCTATCCTTCAGCATTTTGAGGAAATAAACTCTTAATGAGCCTGCACTCTTTTACAGCAGTTCATTCTCTGAAAATGAGTTTAAGTGCTGAAGGAAATGCCAGAAGCATTTAGGCAACCAGCGCCAAATTAATGTGTGTTAATTCTCTGTATTTTAACATCCCAGACGCTGTGCGGTTTTTCTGGTGTGAAACTGGGTTTAGTCTCAGACGTGTCCTCTGCACTCTGGTTATCCTGCTGGCTTTGACACTGGCGATGGAGTTGAGAAGAGAATTTTTATAAATTGCAGTTCCCTGGGAGAGAACCCTCAAACTTCTCCTAAGAGTAGAGGATAAAAATCTGATATTTTTTCAGCCAACCATCTATTTGATATTGACCTAAGAGGGAATGAGACTACTCTCTTAAAATACGAAATCGTATATTTAAAATGACATAAAATTCACACAGACTGATTCAATAAAGGTGATTCCAGAGCAGAGCCAGCTGTAGAAGGGTCACTGACTCGATCAAAGGCTTCCTCTAATTTAGAGAGTTGGGATCTTTGTTACTGTTGGTGATTTCTTTTTTAAAAATCCAGTCTTTGCGTATTCCGTATAGGTGTAAAAAATGCTCAGTTAAATGGATTTGCATGTATTACTACACCAGGAGCATTTTGCTCCACTTAGAATGCAGTCCCCTCAAGTTTTAACATTGATGATATACAATGTAAAATACTAACCGCGATGATGGGATGTTACTAAGATAGGTTATTTTATGCTACTAACGAAGGTGTATTTTTAAAATTGTTCCAGTGAGCTGTTTCATCATACTTCAAGTTGTTACTCAAGTGTTTTTCAGATGTTTTCCTGAGTTTAATAAGGATTTACAGTGACAATTACAATTGATTACTTAGATGTGGCCCCCAGTGGAGGGGTACTGCACTTTGTGAAGTGACAAGTGCCAGACAAATTGTTTCTAAAATGTTCTTTTGTATGTTAACAAAAACACTTTTTTTCCCTTCCATATTAGAGAAATTCTCTGCATGAAGGATTTTGGCGGCAATTCATGTTAAAAACTGAATTCTTTCAATAAAGCGAGTGATGATTCCCCCAAATATGTATTTTACATTCACGTTTTCAATTTTTAAGATTTCTCAAAGTAAGGGAATGGAAATATAAAAAATAACTTTGAGTTACTGACTTGTGTCTAATGGCAACGTATTGCAGGAACGTATTGGGAGGCACAAAATTATCCATGCTGCATTCCTGTTGCTTTACTCATGCCAGCTATTACTTTAGGGACTTAAGGACTCGATACTTTTTTGATGTGTAAGTGTAAAGCTATATGGTCATTTTTTACACTTACACATAATGTTTCCCAAAAATCATAGGAACAGCATGCTGGGCATTATTGCGTATGGAGACATTTTCTTGCATGAGTTGGGTAGAAAAACAAGCAAAGATATTGTACATCCATGATCACATTTCATATTTATAAAACTTCATGAGATGAGATCATTTTTTCTTTGGCATATAATGTTGTTTTTTAATTACTCCTCTCTCTGTGCAAAAAGATACATAAGAAAAAGGGATGTTCAGAGATGGTTTCGTTTAGTGAACGTAAGTGCTTTGCGTACTGAGTAGTTATACCCAATGAAAGTCATTCGGTTTGGCCCATGATTTATGCAAGTGGCTCAAGAGGCCCGAATCCATTAATAATAAAACACAAGAAAGACTAAAAATAATATTCTGTCAATTTGTATCTGTCGCAGTTCATGTAAAGCTCCTATAAAAACAATTGGTATGCGTTTAATAACCATACCATCTTGTCTTATCAAGGGGATGATAGCATCCCAGCACATTTCTAGCCAATACCCCCAAAATAGATGGAGTGAGACTGGCAGGTAGACAGTTATTAGATTGTGGTCCAACTGATGTCAGCACCATTGTTTGTTAGCCTGTGGGTGAATTAACTCAGCATGCAGAAAACATTCAGACCTTTCACTTGACTTCACTCCTAGCGAACTTGCTTGAGCAAGGTAGGCTTGGGGAGTGAGATCGTGAGTGCTGGAGGAACTCACCCCACGACCAAGCGTGTTCTGTTGGTGTAACAAATGACTACATTACACTCACATACTTCCTCGCTTGTAGCTATTTGTAAGATGAAACTGTATTAGGAGGTAAGAATTTCAGAGCACACTAAATTTTTTTTCATGGTTTTTCACAGTGACATTATCGTATGAAATAGTGGGACAACTTGCCCGGTGTCAGGTTTATAATCCCCTGCTCTCATTAGCTCTTTGCTGAACTCTTTCTCCTCTTCTGCATCACTCTCTTTTGAATTATGTCTGTGGCAAACCTCACCCTTCGTGTGATTAATAAAAGTTGATATGTTAGTGTGATCTGAGTTCTCAGACTTTGTTCTGTCGTCACCGTTTTGCTACCTTCCACTTCCAGTATTCTTTTCCCCTTCTCCTTTTTTTTTTTTTCTCTCCCTATCTAAACTGTCCCTTGGAGGTACTGCGTTTCATGATCTTGTTCAAAGAATTGCAGAGCAAAATTGTGAAAGAGCGGTAACATTTTAGATAATGAAGAAGCAGCTGGTCCGAAGAGCCAGCCAGTCCAAATCAGATACCGAGGTACAGGTTTCTCAGAGATTTTCATATTTCACTTCGGTTTCTAGGGCATGTAATACTGGACAGTGGATGTGGGGGGAGGAAAACTCCCCATTGCCTTGTGTGGCACTTACACCCCACACATACAACCTTATACCCATATTGATTGTATGCTATGGATCTCTGCTGTGGATGTTAGTCACCTGATTTGCAGAGAACTAGAACTAATAACCTTTTCAAATGCTATCAAATTATGACAAATCCTAGACCAATCAAATTACTTAAGTGATCATTGATCATTTATTTGATATTTTAATTTTGAATGAGTCTACCTCAAGGACTTCTTGATATTTCCATTAGTTTTAGTAAGACCACAAATGCCAAACAGTAACACAGTTCATAAATTTCACCAACAATGAACCCAGAATGCTGTAAATTAGCTTTATTTAAAATGACCTTAAGAGAAATGAATGGCCTTTAGCATAATTATAGACATAGCAGACACAGTGGAAATTGGGGGAAAGCGCCTGATTAGGAAGTACGTCTGACTATGTTATATGTCTGTTTGGGGTGTGAAGGGATCTGATTAGATTTCTCAGTAGTGAAGGAGACAGAAGCTTTTGCATTTAGGTCGTCCCACATTTTAGGTTGCTAATGATTTCATTTTAATGTCACCGTTTAGTTTCATACTGATCATTTATACTGACAAAAAGGAAGAAAAGAAAACAAGGAACCTGTCATCAATCATTCATTTAATCAAGTAGCAAAAGTAGATAAATAAACATACTGAGTTAATTATTCTTCTGTATGTAGTGATTGACAATAAAGTTAATTTATGCCTATTTTAACCCTTCGATATTTTGTGCCATTACGAATAATAGCTATTAGCAGTTGTAGAGAGGACCTGGGGGTGACCTTTTTCTTCCTAAAGTGTCTTAAGAAAATTTAGTCTTCATTCTTCCCATATTTATTCAATTGAAATCTATTTCGCTGAAGAGTTGTGGTTATTTGCATCTAAGCGTATTAACTCCATGCTACCAAATATAATGAAAAACAATTGTTAGTCTGCCTCCTTTGTTGTATTCCTATTCAGACTCTTTAATGAAGACCTTTTTTCTTAGCAGTGAGCATTTTTAATGTGTGAAAGGATTTGTCACCAGATACAAATATGCTATAAATTCAAATGTGTATTAGATACCGCACTAATGGAAAAAAGTGACAGCAAAACACAAATACATATATTTGAGTTAAAAGAGCTTTGAAAGCTCTAAAAACCTATTTTTGGTTTGTCAGCACTTTTCTCCAGTTTTCCAGAGAATTTTTTTTCTGGTGGCTATTCTTTATTAGAATATCACAGATTACTTTTATTAGACCTTCCAAAAACAAGTGTTTTTTCAGGTGAATGTGGGTAGTGAAGCTAAATTGCCTAAAGATGTCCTCTGGAATCTTTCTGGCACTCTCCTCTAAATCAGTCTGCAGACAAGAAACAGGGAAGCAAGAAGCAGCAGACTTACTGGATTTGGGGTTGAAGACAGGAATTTAATTGTTGATTAAAATTGCGCAAAGATTTGAGGCTTCAAGAAACTGCGGGTGCCTTTATGACTAGAGATATGCTTCTTCTAGGTGTATTTTATTACATGAATCTTCCCTTGGCAGTTTTCTTGTTTAGCGTACCTGAATTCTACCCACTCACTGTTTTGACTTCTTGCCCAGCTCTTGTGCTTGCTTCAGTTCTAGCTACAGCTGGAATCTGAGAGAGTTGGTGGGCAAGACCCCTGCGTCCGAGGGCTGGCTAGAGCAGACTACGTTTCACACAGATGCCACGTTTTGTGTCCACTCTCTTCTTTGCGAAAAAGAGGGGGGGATAAAAGGAAAAGCTTGTGTGTCTTTGCTTGGCCTGTTTAGGAAATTATCAGATTTAGTATCAGTCCCAAAATCTATAATCCTAAATAGCAAGTTACGGTAGATTTTGAGCTTGTGTCTGTGTTACCAGATTCCTGTATTGGGTTCTTCATTGCTCATGTTGAAATTTGCTCTGTGCGAACGTTCGGCTTAAGGAAGAGGTTTTGCTCATAAGGCTTTCTGACCACCAGAACAGATAAGGTATTGTAGTTTGATCTTTAATGGCGAAGTAAAATTTGGCAATTACGCACAATTTCGATTGGTAGCTATGAACTAGGTAAAACAACATATAGAAAATAATTCACCTCATCAAGTCAATGAAGAATGAGGCATTGATCATGAAATGTTTTTTAAAAATAAAAATTGTCCACAGTTCTTAAGTTTAGAGTAATTCTATTTGATGAATGAATCCGTCTGTCTCCTCACTCCCATTCCTGCCATGGACACCTCGAAACTTCATTAATTTCTGTGTAAATGTATTAAGGAGGAACCTTTTTATTCTTTTTTGTTAGTCTTTTGTTTGGCTTCCTTTTACCTGCGTGCATTAATTAAGCGGCAGTATGAATGAAGAGTGGGAATTTGTGGCCTTTTTGTTCACAGGAATAATGGTTAATCTCTTCAGCTTTGTCCACTTTATGACTTTGCTTTTTTCATTCACTTAACAATCTGCAGCTAGCAAGTTAAGCATAATACAGCCTGTAATCACTGTGGTAACAGTAAAATCAACAGCTCTGTGTTTGCTTCCCGGAATAAACTTTAAAAGTTCTTTTTTGACTTATATTTGAGAGAGAGCATAAAAACTGGGGGGAAAGATGCCAAAGAATGGGGGACAGATGCCCATCTATAGGACGAAATACAAACACGGTTTTAAAAGGAAAGATGTGAATTTGAACTGAACTATTCGGTCAAAATCTACTTCATGAGAAAATAAATTTTAAATCTGGATTTCTGATCACTTTCAAACACTGGACAAAATGAATCTTTTAGGCGCAAGTATATCTTTAATACAGCAAAATGAATGTTTCCTTGGTGTAATTCTTAGAGTTACTTCGCACCTACTTGATGTATCTTTAGTTGTCTTAATCAGTGGGTTCCTGTCCCCAGCCCCAGGGTTTTATTTTTTTATTTTTTATTTTTTTTAAGATTTTATTTATTTATTCGACAGAGATAGAGACAGCCAGCGAGAGAGGGAACGCAAGCAGGGGGAGTGGGAGAGGAAGAAGCAGGCTCATAGTGGAGGAGCCTGATGTGGGGCTTGATCCCAGAACGCCGGGATCACGCCCTGAGCCGAAGGCAGACGCCCAACCGCTGTGCCACCCAACTGCCCCCCCACCCCAGGGTTTTAAAGTGATAAAGAAGATAGGCTGGTTCTGGCTTACCTTCTGTCCTTCCTGAATTTCATCACTCACTCTCTCTCCCCTGGAAAAGAATCAAAGAAGAAAGGATTTTTAGGTGCTCAGAAGTGATGGGGTGAAGCTAAGGCCTTCCACCTGCTCATTCGATTCTTCTGTTTTATTCTACCACAAGTTCTTGGTTGCCCCCTGTGTCACTTAGAGAACAGCATTGCAGTTAAGTCTTCCAGTTATTAGCAGTTTCTCTCCTTTAAATTACTTTATTGTGGTTTTATTTATCCACTGAGAATAGGAAGTATATTTTAATCACCTTTTGTTCTCTGCTTGGAGATAGAAAAGACCTAGAAGACGCATTTCTGCTCTTGAAACATTTGCAATTTATTTGTAGAAATGAGGCTTTTGATATAAAAAAAAAAAAGTTAGAAACCATTTTTGAGAGAATCCGATAGCAGTGAAGTGCTCGTTAAACTAAAGAACCATCCTGACCCGTGTCCTTCTCGGAAGCCAGAAGGCTAAAGGCGTACGTTTTGGAACCACGGTGGCTACATGGAGAAAGTTCTTGTCCTCTTTAGTGTGCCTGCATAATCTTTGTGCTGCTTGAGCTACTCAGGGACCGATGAGAAAGGCAGGTACTCCGCAGTTTTACAGATGAGAAAACTGAGGCCCAAAGGCACGGAGTGACTTGTTCAAGATTAGACGGGCTCTTAATTCGGAAGCACGTTATTACATTTTCCCAACGTTGAGATGCCCTGAGATTCACAGTGGGCTTTGAAGCCGACTCCCTGTGATTTTGGCTCATGGAGATCCCCAGGTCTGGCCGAAACACTTTAGTCTGTGAAATGAGACTCAACAATCATTTTGTTTTGATTTTTCATGAATCTTAAGAGACTGTAACTACAAATGGTATATTCAGAGATAGAGTCAAAGAACGCTCTGAGTTTCTCTGAGGGTATTTCTGCTCCGAGTTATCACAGCAACGTTATACCTCACATTTGTTAGCTTGTAAGTTTTCAGTCTTCATAAGAAAGAGATCGAACTTTTCATTTTACTGGTTTGTTTTTTTTTTAAGATTTTGTTTATGTGTGAGAGAGAGTGCACACACGCACACCGGCAGATGTGCACACAAGCAGGGGGAGGGGCAGTGGGAGAGGGACACGCCAGCTCCCAGCTGATGGGGAGCCCAACTCAGGCCTGATCCCATCCCAGACCCTGAGATCATGACCTGAGCCCAAGTCAGATGCCTAACCAACTGAGCCACCCAGGTGCCCTGATTACCATTTTTTAGTGAAATTACACTGAAGTATCCAACTAGAGAGTTAGATGTGGGCTTTTTCATTGGGTTTTAGGAAAAATTTATTGTGATTGAAACCTTTCTTAGGTTTTGGTTACCTTTTAGAAGAAACACAATTTTAACATAGCAGGTCACTGGCTATGGATCACTACGCCTGTGTTCATTTCCCCTTCCCTATAGAAAGAAAGTGCTATTATTTAACATTCGAAATGCTTGTCATGATATCTCAGACTCTAGATTTCTCAGATTTTAGAGTACTCTTTGATAAAGTCTTAGTCTTCTGGCAGCTTTCGTGTTCCCTCTCTACTTTATTAGACAGCATTTCCTGGACTTTGGAATGCTATTTTTCCTGGCATTTTAGTGGGCATCTTATGCACTCAAGACATCACCTAAGTACCAGCAACACATTCTTGACTGAATAATGATGTATGTAGAATGTTACTTTTTTTGCCTTATAAATGGATAGCAATTTACACAGCTGTGGATGTGGGATGTTTCAATCCCAGACCATGTTGTAAGAAAAATTGAATGACAGTGAGCAAAACAGCAGTAATTATAAAACTAATTACTAAATGCTGATGATGCCCATAGGCTTTGCATAACTAAAATTAGAAAAGGAAATTGCTTTCGGCTTCAGAGAGGCAACATGCTAGTTATTTCACTGTTTCAGTCAAAATGGAGGGTAGTATATAACGTTCAATCAGGAAAATATACATGCATACATATCTATAGATTTGCATATACATATATTTCTCTATGTTGAAATGTTATTCACTCTATCTTACAATTTTATTTATAGAACTTTATGCATAGATATTTACATAAAGAAGATAAGTATATTAAAATATTTGAATGCAGTATATATACTGTGCATTTCGCATACACTATAATTACAACATTAAAATGCATATCTTTACAATATATTTATACATGTTAGGTTTCTCTCATGTGCGTTTTCACAGCAGAATGTTGTGTACATTTCCACCCTTGCATAAAGAATCTAGTCTTGTGAATTCATAACACATTCTTCAAAATGAAATACCAAAAAATTAAAACATTGATCGGCTCATAGAAAATGAATTATCATGTTTTGAGAAGACAAATGATTGATAAATCAGCAGTCTGTAAGGCGTACCTTTGTTCATATTCAATTTGGAGCTAAGAAATATGTGATATTAACCCCACAGAAATTACTGAGATTGTAAACCTATTGCCTGCAGACCCCAGACAATTCTAGAATTATAAATGCTAGAGCTGATATTGATAATACTCAAGTAGGAAGTACGGCAGTATGCGTATAAATGGAAAATGATTAAATGAGTTAAAAATGTGAACATTTTATTGACAGTGTTTTCTTGTCCCTTACAGTTAGTTGATTTCTATTTCTGTCCTCTTTCTAGTCCTGCGGACAAATGTTATAAAACACAAACTCTCCTGAATAAACCATTAATGGTTATGTTTAAGTTTCAGATTAAATAGATCATGGATCAGGAAGATGAATCATTGTTGATATAGAGGGAAAATGAATCCTGCATTTAAGAAAATTCAAGTAGTTTGAATGACCTAAAATGTAGCGTTTTATTTAATTTTCTGCCACATGTTATTTCAAAAGTCCTAAGAAATTAAAATGACAAAGGATGATACTGTCTGTAGACATATATTATTGAAATGAAATCCACGTATAATTGAATCAAGGCTGTAATGAAATTCTTCTTGTAACTTTTACCTAGTGGGGCAGTGCAATGAGTTAGTTCTTCCCATTTGTGTTAGTGAATTTAGTAATTAGCTCTTTTACTGAGGCAAATGGTCTAATAATGGAGGAATAAATCACAGAATGGCATATAAAATGAATATGGAAAGTCTTGCTTCATGTGTAATGTCTGGTAACTTAGTCAGCTGTAACTAATACGTACACAAGTTAGGGTAAAATCTCAACTTTCGCAAGTTATACAAGGTCCCGAGAGTCATAACAAATCATTGCTGCTTATCAGACGTCCTTCAGATGGGAGGTGACGTCAGTCATGGAAGTAAGTATGTGACCAAGAATTCAGAGAGCTTAGGGTGAGCTAAACTGGTATTAATAGTTATATCTGTAAAAAAGAAAATGGCATATGTTAGGCCTCACATTTATTACTTTCCAATTTGTTCTTCCTGGGGCTTTGAAGGGAGAGGGAGGGAGAGTACCTCTCAGTGTCTTGGTGCTGGGAAACAGGTTTTCTTCACAGTAAGTGACATGGAGGAGTTTCAGGAGAAGGAGGGGATGGCCAGGTAGAAAGAGAGGTATGAGCTTATAGAGAACCAGTTCATCCACATATTTCACATATAGGGACTGGGAACCCACTGTGTGCCAGGCTGGTCGCCATCTTGAGGGAAAATAAAAAACTTGTCTCTAGGCAATGTTTGAACCCAAAATTTGGTCACTTTATGTGTGAATGGAATTTTAGAAGAAGACAGATAACAAAACCATTTTTTCAAGGCTCTCTGTTCAAAATTCATTGTCATTTAACTCATTAAGAAAACACATACTGTCCTGTGGGGTACTGTTTTTATCAACCAGTACCACCAGGCAAGCCTTGCTTACAGACAAGTTCATTTTCTACAAATTTTCTGTCATGTTTCACCTTGGTAATCTCCATCTCTTGTGTGCAGAAAGAAACAATTTATTTTCAACACTTGAGGGATATAGAACATCTGACTGCTGTCATAACCTATTGTTTTTAGCATAAACATTATAGCTGCATTTGCCTTGAAATATTTGCCCGTGATCGCGTAAATCTGAGCCAGGTACACGCGTGTCACCTTGTGCTCTCCAGAATCAAAGCTGAGACCTTTCGCCTAGAAAGTGCAATTTGCTCCCTTCACAAGCATTTACTTCAACAAAATTAGAAATAGATTTCCTTTTCATAATTGAGTTACACAGTGCAGTAACTGAAGAAAAACTTGGAATGCATTGCTTTTAACCACAGCATATAGAACCCCTCCAGTGTGGCTAAGCGCCTACTATATTTTCCTTTATCAAAAGATGGTTGATTGCTTAATGGTTGAAGCACTACTAAATAGCTTATATCACATTACTAGAGAAAATGGGCTTTACATCAATTGCACAATGTAATTCTTTCTATTATTTTGGTAGAATTGTTTTACCTTGCATGGAAGCATGCATAAAAGAGAGGATGATTTGATAATCTTTTGTGATATACAGGATGTCTAAAATATGTTCTTCAGGAATTATGTCGGTTCACTTGGAAAGCTCCAGCCCTTTGCTCTTTCCTCTGATCACTCATTTGTGGAA
Organism: Ursus americanus; assembly: GCF_024610735.1. NCBI lineage: Eukaryota > Metazoa > Chordata > Mammalia > Carnivora > Ursidae > Ursus > Ursus americanus. The sequence goes on from NC_142161.1 coordinate 13,057,743, forward strand.
TAATGAACTTACCACTCAACATTTATCTGGTTTAAAACCAAAATAAATAGTTATATTTAGTTAATTCCTGGCTCCATTTTTATGCCTACTACTATTTTTCTTTCTTTCTCACCCGTCTCTAATTTTATATTTCATATGCCTCTGTCAGCCTTATTAAATAATTTGGGGGGCATTATGAGGTATATAAAAAGAATCACTGTCTAATTTCATTACATGAAATGAAGACTTCCTTTGTATTGATACCCTTGGCTATGAAATTTTCATTCATCTTTGAACTAGGATAAACACTTATTCTGAAAGTATTTTACTTCCCCTTTTTTTTCTGGTTAATATTCTTCTTTGATAATCTCTGATTGACTTGTAGAAGTCAATGGAACATTTGTTTTTCCCCCTGACTTCTCTGAGTTGATGGCTCTGCTTTCTCTTCTCTTGAGAGACTGCATAGCCGCCCCAGCCCCCAACACACACACCTTTTCAAACATTGTTTTGAACTGTTTATAGCTGGTTTCTAGTCTGGCATCATTTTGTGATCTTTTAAAATGTTTCCAAGCACCTCTTTGGGACTTAATATTTCTGCTGTGCTATAGCCTTTTAATTGACTGATCAGTTGCCTTTTTAGAAGTTTTTTTCTGTGGGTTTGGCCTCTCCAGTCCTCTTTGTGTTCTTTTTTCATTTTTATACTAATAATTACAACACTTCCCAATTAATTGCCATTTGTGAATATAATTGATGTGTTTCCTCCCTCTCCAGACCACTAATGAAGATGTTAAATAAGTCTTAGCGTGAGGCTTAACCTCTGCAGAATTCCCTTGGACCATGGGTATATTACAGTTTACTGTAGCTTTATTTATTTTCCCTGCCTTTAAGAGTCCTTCTGCTTGAGACATTATACATTTCATTTTTTTAAATGTTTTTTATTATATTGTGTTAGTCACCGTACAGTACATTTTAATTCATGTTCTAGGATTTCACAATCAGGGAGCTCTGCATGAAGTGTCTGTCCAGATACATAATGCCTACTGAACTCTCTCTGATTCCTGCATACAAAGATCACTGGTTTACTCACATATCTGAGAGTCTTAGAAGCAGTGTTTGCATTCAAGACAGTGAAAACAAAATGCTTTTGTGAATTTAATGTGTGAAATATTATCACTCTGAGATAAATCCATCTAATTTCTCCCTGCTTGGCAATGTTGGCACAAGGGAATGCATCAGAGGTCTTTAACACGAATGTACTATGTAGCCGTCTCAGAAGAGAGTGTGCTTCCATTCCAACCCAATGATATTGGGTCCACTTTCTCTGTGATCAGAATATTACAAAGGGAGTGGAGCATAATTTATATCAGAGGTTCTGTGACGGAATGAAATGGAACTCTTTTGAAGTATGATCTCTGAAAGCACAGCATGAAGCTCAAATAAAGTGAAGGACATTCGCTATTACAAGTAATGTCCTTAATAATCTTGTTAGTCTAGTCTCCCTCTGTACGAGACAAATGGAACATTATTGGCTTATGGGCTGTAGTAAATAATTTAGTTTCCAATATTCAGGCTGCTTTGACAGTAAATTAAAATGACATGAAAGGGGCTTGTTGAATAAAGAAAGTATCCAATCAAATTTAATTGGCATGACTAAGGCAGTAGAAATATGTTTTATAATTAAACCATGTTGTCTTGGAGCTTTATAAGCATGTATGAATCAAAATGTCAAAAATTATTCTTTGATACTGTGCATTTAAAACTTTGCATGGTGAATAGTTTCCTTAAACAAGCTTCTAGACATGCATATTGATGTAACATGAAAATAGTTTCATGTTTTAAATAATAAGTGATAAACTTCTCCATTTGTAAACCCTTGCAAGTAGCAATTCTGATAACAGACCACTTAGAACTCTCCTTTACAGGATTTTGTTTTCAAATTGATACGCTAATAACTCAGAGGAAGCTATAATTTTGTGCTTATATTATGGTATTTCAATGCTCAATCTCTTGGTGAAGAAAAAAAAAATAATATCCAAACTCACTGAGCAGAACAAAGAAAAGAAATAGTATTGAGGATGAAAAAAGAATAATACAAGGTGTATTTTGGTTTACTGTAACCTTCTCCAATTCAAGATGAATTGGATTTTCTACATCTGACAGCAAACGTGTCAAATGCTTCTGTTATAAAAGACAGGAAGCCGTGGGAATTTCAGATTTTTGTATGACCACCTGTCCTCTTTTTTTCTTCCCTGAAAGAGGAGCATAAGTAAGTGCCTATTTGTAATAAAATTCCTAATGATGGCTCTTTCCACAACTCAGGTAGAAAATATATGGTGGTGTCTGAGTCTGCAGAGATTGCTTATAAAAACTGAAAAGAGCTTAGCGAATCATTTTTCATTCTTAGCCTTTTCCAGTGTCCTAGTCAAAGTAAGCTAAAGATTAGAGAAGGTAAGCAAGGGAGGGAGAGAGGGGCGGCTACATCAACGATATTCACAATACTAAGATCGTATGTGACTTTCTCTTAGAGATTTGAGTATTATTTTCTAATCTCCGGATAACTCCTCAAGGAGTATTTTTAGCTAATAGTCACTCTATTTTCTAGATTAGGCCCAAATCTAAGGAGCTGTTTCAGAGATAATAAAGATTTTGTTTACATTGCTCCAAGACAGCTCTGAAGCAATACGCTACAAATGTAATATTTCGTACTTTGTGCAAAGCTGTGGCATCAGATGATGTAGAAATGCATGAAGTATTTCCTTTGGGTGAAAAAACTGACCCAAATGAATATTCTTAAGATCTGCTCTCTGCAGTTTATATTCTTCTCCACTTGAAGACTTGAAAACTTTAGGCACATTTTGATTAAAATTTTGACATAGGAACAAATTAAGGAGGCTGTCTTTTTTTTTTTTTTCTTTCTTTTTTTCTTAGTGTTGATCGGGTCACCTCTATAGGCATGCAAATGATAAATGCTCTTTTTCTTTCTCTTGTTTTAAACCATGTTCCTAGCAAAAATCATTACTAACAGACTGTTGTCTGTGGCACTGCGCCCTCAAAGGAGAAAAATAAATGAATGACTTCATCATGAAAGCAGAAAAGCCTCATCAGAGAACATTTCTGGAGAGAATAATGCAAGCCGGGATATCTCTTTAGTCGTAATCGCTCTGAGAACACTATTCTCTCTTGGTAACCCTAATGCATATCAAGGCTTTCTTTTGAGTACCTCCTTCTTTGTTTCTCACACTTCAGTATGGCATCAGAATCACTGGGTGGGCTTGTTAAAACGGATTGCTGGACTCTCCTTCCTGAATTTCTGATTCAGCAGGTCTGGGGTGGCGTCCAAGAATTTGCATTTTTAACTATGGTCCAGGAGATGCTGATGTTGATGGGCAGAAACACTTGGAGAACCATTCACTTCTACTATAAGCATGCAATTATTAATCTCCTCCTGTGAGCTGGCAATTGGAGGCCCGCCTCTGTCATCAAGGAGGTGGTGGTCTGTCCTCTGGGAAGCTAGCACTGTGTGTGGACTTTCAGTAAAACACATATCCTACCTGGGGTATAGGCTCAGAGCACGGTGGCCACTCACAGTGCCTAAGAAGCTTTGGGTGTGGAGAGATGCCTTCTGGAGGATCTAAAGTTCAAGCTGAAGCCTGAAAGATGAGTTAGGAGCTTTCTAGGAGAAAAGAGGTGGGGAGGAGAAAAACAGGTACTTTGAAGAAAACTTTGATTTTTTTTTTTTTTTTAGCATCAGTATTAGCCTAAAACACCAATAATGTTAGTTCTCTAAAGGGAAGAATTATTTGCCTTTAAAAAGTTAAGTGGGCAATTACAACTTAGAAAGGAATGACAGAATGGGAAAGCTGTTTTTCCTCGAAGGCTTCTCGGTTCAAATAACTTCACTTCTATGCATGTCAGTTTATTTGAATTTGTACGTATGTTACAGTTACCTCTGCTCTCGGCCTTCTCTTCGGAAAATCTTTCAATTTTACTGACACCTACGTTTATCTACAAAATTATCCACCCAAGCAAAATATAATCACATGAGGATTTTCACGATCTGGGTTTGGTGCCCATTGGTTTCATTTGCATTTGACCTCCCAGTTATTTGAAGGCTTATGCCTCTACTTCTTCGAAGCTTATACGGTGCTTGATAAATACATCGGAAGTTTTAAAAAATTTTTTATTTTTGAGTAGTGGGTTTCATTTTTTTTTTTCTTTCTCAGATCTAGAGTTGATCTAGCTCAAAAGGCATGTGGCTATCTGGATTGTGCGATGCTTCTAGAAATCAGAATCTTAGGATGATAGTGACAGAGGAAATGCCCATAGCTCCTACCATTTTGGACCTTACATCTTAGGAGTGCAATGTAAAAATAAAACCATCCTGTCTTTCATCTGCAGCCAGCTTTTTTGGATAGCCTACTCTCTTCTAATTTTGTTTCCTGCAAACTCTGGTATATCATTATCTCCATTTTACAGATGAAATGGGCCAAGAGGAGTTGACCCTGAGGCCACATGGCCACTATGTGGTACAGGCAATATTAAAATACTCTGTTTTGATCAGTTCAGTACTGTTTCTACTATACCGCATTCCCAGAGAACCTTTAGCTGCTTACACTTGCCTGGCCTGGCAGGACTCAGCAATGCAGGAGGAAAGGCTACCCTATGCTTGTCAACTTGAGTGGGCAACCCTTCTCTGCATGGTTTCTTCTGACCTTGTCTTTGTACTTGCTTTGGAGACCAGTGATTTTCCTGTAGGCTGATGGTTTCCAGCTTTTTAATTTTTTTTTTTTTCCTTTTCCATTTGAGGAAATTTTACTTGGACATACAAACAAGTACGCAGGAGGCTGTTTGAAAACCATAGCTCTAGGCCAGTGGTTCCTAACCTTGGCAGCTCTCTTGATGCAGCTGAAAAGCTTTTAGGAAGTGAGTGTTGTGAGTCTCACTCAGGCTACGTGATTCAGAATATCCATGAGAAATCTCCCAGGCGGTTGTGATGTGATCAGCCTGAAGTGAGAGTAACGATAACTTGCATTAGCAAGTCTGGGTTCCTGCATACCAGATTGCTTTACTGTAATTCACGGGTTATCTCATTTAATCCTGATGGTACAGAGTTAGCCAGCTGGGAGAGCCACAGTTCCAGATTAGACGATCAGTTTTCAGATGTAGAACACTTCACTCCTTGCTGTAGGGCTCTGGCCTCTGTCGGCATTCCATGCTGGTTCTTCTCCCTGCCTTCCTCCTCCAGCCCGTACATGCACTTCAGCTGCTTCTGCTATAGGGGACGCCTGTTGCCAAGACCCTAGATTCCTTGCAAGAGGCTGTAGAAAAGTAGGTTATTTAAAAATGATGGATAATGGAAACCAGGAGGAAGATATCAGAAATCAGGAGGAAGATATCAAAAAAACAAAAACAAAAAACAAAACAACAAACAAAAAAAACAGGAGGAAGATATCAAAAAAAAAGAAAGAAAGAAAAAAAGAAAACACGAGATGGGTATGCCCTATCCACCCTCAGTCTTTCATGAGAAATGTTCTTGAGTAAGGCAGAAAGCAGAATTTACAAACTAGATTTAAATTTTCTGGAGTGACACGGGCTGTTTTGAGGACCCATTATAGTTTCCTTGAAGCCCTGCCTGGTTGCCTGTCAAAGTAAACATTTTCCTGACACCGTGTTAGTGAGGAATTTCAAAACTCTCTTATGCTCTGATGAATTTTTAAAAAATAGTTGGGCAAGTCATACTGTTACAATACCAGCACAAGCCATATTTTAATTTTTTATCAAGAGTAAACTTTTTTCTCTAGTTGACCAATTTTCATTACTTTTATTTATTTTTTCTTTTCAAATTTTTATTTACATTCTAGTTAACATACAGTACAATAATGATTTCAGGAGTAGAATTCAGTGATTTACTACTTATATATAACACCCAGTGCTCATCACAAGTACCCTCCTTAATCCCCATCACCCATTTAGCCCATTCCCCCACCCACCTGCCCTCCAGCCACCCTCAGTTTGTTCTCTTTGTCTCTTGTGGTTTATTTCCCTCTCTCTTTTCCTCCCCTCCCCATGTGTTCACGTTTTGTTTCTTAATTTCCACATATGAGTGAAATCATATGGTATTTGTCTTTCTCTGACTTATATCGCTTAGCGTAATACACTCTAGCTCCATCCACATCGTTGCAAAGAGCAAGATTTCATTCTTTGTGATGGCTGAGTAATATTCCACTATATATGTATCTTGCCTTTTAGATGTCGTTCTCTCTCCCTGCAGCAGCTATATAGGTGGCAGGGAAGACATGGATTCGGAAGTAGCTGACTTGAGATCAGAGCTTGGCTCTGCCAGTTACTGGCTTCATGACCTTGGGCACGTCGATGAAGTGCTCTAAGCTATCCTTATCTGTGTAACCGGGACTATTCACGGCCACCTCAGGAGAGGATATTGGTCAAGACCACCTGGCTCACCTGAGTGGGGGCAGCAGCATGGCACCTGCTTTGCGGAAGGAGCTCAGCACCGGCTCCTTTCTTCTCTATGTGCAGAGCTTTGATTCTTATCACTGCAGCGTCTGCTTCAGCCTTGGTCTGCTCAAGTTCTAGGCCTTGGAAGAGAACTTGTTCCTGGAGTCATAGACTCATGAATCGAAGATTTGCTAATGAAATCATAGGTGAAGATTGAACCTCCTTAAGCTGTGTTCGTGCAAGTTTCTTTATATTCTAAAAGCAAAATGTTGAGTAAATATTTTACTGCCCATTCTTTAACCCTCTTCCTTCGAACCTGTGTTAATTTGATTTAATCATTTCCTTGTAATTCTGTTTTTCCTTTTTTTGCTTCATTAATGCTTCTGCCGATACGAAGGAATTTCAGGTTCAACTCTGTAGGGAAACCAACCAAACCTTTCAGTAGCTCAGATAAGTCGTTATGAAGAGAGGGCATTGCTTCTTCTTGTTTTACATTATTCCTCTTCTGATGAGATCTTTAGAAATACTCAGAATGGCTTTTTTTTTTCTCCTTTACTCAAAAATAAGGAGAAGGCTCTGGGCTCATTTATTTTGAAATAGAGACTTTGGTTTCCTCAAAAAAATGCTGACAGCGGAAAATCTTTATGATCTTGGCGATTGTAACATGTAATAACAGCATGACATTTTGCATTGAAGCAGGTTTTCCCTGTAAATTCTTGCTACTTTTTGGGAAAATTCACTGCAAGTTGGTAAAATAACTACATTCTATTATGTATTTGTCACGGCTTCCAAGTAAAAAGTCGTAGTCAACCTTGAGATTAAACAAGTCCTATTCAAGTTTGAGAATAAACAATTTAACCTCAAACATGCTTCATTGATGAGAGAAAAGGTACATCATTTCTATATTTTGTTTTTAGAAGGACTCATGTAGAAACTGTATCATTTGTAATTGAAACTTATTTGCTAAGAGCACTTTTTTATTTTGTGGAAATTATTCTAACAGTGACATGTGGGTTAGTAGGTAAGAGCTATAGAGAATATAAATTCGCCGTAGTGCCCGCTCTCATGTTCATTATGGGCCTGCAAAGACAAGCACCCCAGACCCAGAAGAGCAGCATTTGCAGAATCCAGAAGTGTTTAAAAAGTGGATTATATTTTCATGATGTAGTTTAGCTAACTAGACAACTTCTGTCATGGTAAAATTGTGATGAAGTCTAAATTCAATCCATGCAGGGCAAGACACATGAGCTACAATGTGTGAAAAATGGTCTCAAGCGATAGGTTTTTACTGAACAAAATTCACAGTGATACAACTGCTTACCTTTTCACAGGGACACTTATTAGAACTTATGAGAATCATAACAGGTAATCTCTTTCTAAAGGCAACATAACTTTGTATCAGCTGCAGGATCATGTGTGCTGCTGGCAAGGTGTATAGTCTGTCTTGTTTAGTCTGGACACTGCCATGTTGGTTGTCATAAAACCAATTTAAAATTCTAACCTGTACATTACACAGTCTCGTTTCTTTCCATGATTCATCATTTTAAGTATTCTAATCTTTAATAGAGGGATTTAAAATTGATTATGAGATATATATATTCATTCCGGTGTTCATTTGGAATATACAAGTTTTTAGCCTCTTTCAAATTCCCTATTCGGTATTTTGTGGGGTTGAAATATGAGTATAAAAATAGTAGATTTTTTAATGCTTTTGTCTAGGCTCAGGAGAGTCCTTCCTGCAATCTCTAGCTGGAAAGGTAATGAACTGTAAAATATGTTGAAATGATTGGGGATTAAAAATCTCTGGTGTGTAGTGACAGTGCAATTATACTCCACAGTAAAGGTTTCTTGTATTAAGAGTAATAAATAAAACTTATTTTTTCCCACTGTGATTGGTTGTCACCACCATAATGATAGCTTTGACCTTCTTCCTTTTCAAATGTCGTTAGCCTGTGACCAAGTAGTCAGGCTATAGCAAAATGCTGTGGAAACCTAAATACAAAGTGAGAATTCTCACAAACCCACAGCGGTGAAATCTGAGAGTACAGTAGATGCTTTTCAGAATTCTGCAAAAGTGTTGCTTTTTAAGTGTGGTGGACATGCTTTCTTCATGTTATTTGTTGACTCCTGTTTCTGGGCTTGGAATCCCTGCTCCTGGGTGCAGGCTGACGGCACTGCCTATCTTTGAATGTACATTGTGTAAGTAAATGGACCCTACTAGCTTGCCTTCCCGAGAAGTCCAGCTCCTGAGGGATGCTTCTCAGGAAATAAAGTTAAACAAAAATGTGAATCTTTGTCTACAGACTCAAAATTATGGACGATCAGAATCCTTCTCATTTTTACTTGGTAAGCAGGACAAGGATTTAAGATTATATACAAACTGTTTGTTAATTTTGCCTTTTTCCAAAAGTGAAGCCATTGTCAAAATGACTTCAAAGGGTCAGACTGAAGAATATCACATTTGCTGGCTGGTACTCATGGTCTTTACTCCATTTTAATTCCTTTTTTTTTTTTTTTAACAAAACAAAACATTTTCATCTGAAATGTGAATGTCGTGGAATGTCTCCAGTGCAAGACTCCTGAATGGCGTTGGGCCATATTTATTCATTAGAATTATGTGCCAGTTTTGTCTCCCTTTCCTATTAAGCCCCATTTGTCTGTCTAGAAGGTCAAAGGAGCAGCTGCCTCCGGGGCCGACCTCTATGCACCTCTATTGTTTTGCTCCTGCAAGGGTACTAACTATTTCCTTCTTCCTGGAGACCTGCAGGATTGTCCTTTCAAAGCATTTACCCTCTGTTAGGTCAGGGAGCAAGAAGGACAACTGCTTACATGTTCCTGTAATCCCTGCTGCTGTAAGATACAGTTTTGTCATCAGTTGCCATCTGGATGACTTGATGCTTTCTCTTAATGATCTCACCATTCACAAGTGCAATCAGCAAAAAAAAAAAAAAAAAAAAAAGGACACGTATATGCACTACTGCTTTAATAATCTTTATGCTTTTTGAGCGTTACTACCCTGGGTAACTGCTTCACACTCCTTCCCTCCATTGGAATGAGTTCCGAAGCAAATCTATCCCTTGTAAGCGTAACTTTGATTGCCCCACCCCCCGTTTTAATAAGAACGAGTTTGGTAGAGCATTTGCTGCAAATGAGTGGCCACTTACTCCAAATTTCTGTGAGCCGAGGATAATCAGGAAGAAATTCCTTTACTTTACTCGAACTTTGCCAGTTGCACTGGGGTAGGTAGATAATGAAAGAGCGAAGCATTGAAATGTGCCTAAATAACATGCTGTTACAAGCCTTATGATAGATTTGTGTTTGACGTAACAGCTTTTGGAACCTAATAAAAAGAACTTAATTGACAATTTCTTGAAATTGCTAAGAAAACCTAGTGATGTTGGTAGGGTATAATAAGGAGTTTCTCATCACTGTCTTCAAGATTGAGCCTATACAAAAAAAAAAAAAAAAAAAAGGATTTATCTCTGTGGTAACTCTAAGTAATTGATATACAGACAAGGTTTGGTTCCAATTTGCCAGCAATAAAGTTGTAATAGGGTTTTCTCTGCAATTTTAGCCTTAATGTGCTCATTCCAAAGAGCGGTATTTTTCCAAGCGAACAAATAACATCAGTAAAGCTTACGATCAGTAATAGCCCCATACTCATGCTCGCATTAAACTTGTTAAATCAATTCACTAGACACTTTCTAAAGTGGACTGTCTGTTTACTTTGACTTGCACCCTATGTGGGTGATCCATCAGTTACATTTATTTGAATGATCTTTACATTCAAAATTGGTAATTATTCATGCTTGATTGTGGTTATGAATGAGCCTCTTTTTTTTCCCTCTTGTTTTGCGGCTGCTCATTATTCAGTCTTTGGTGTTTGAAGGATATGAATGTTTAGTGATACTAACTACTTGAGTGGGATATTTTTGCCTCTCCAAAAATTCATATGCATACTTGGTTGCATAAATACTGTAGATAATAGCTTCCACTGTCCTCTGACCCTTCTTCAGAGGTCTTGTTATTCTTGAAACGGACACATATGTACACGCGTGTATTTATCAAAATGGGTATGGGATTCTAGTTGTATTACCAAAGATAGACTATAGTCCACTGGGCACCGAAGATGTTAGACCAGGAAGAGATAGCTGGTGTTCCAGAAAACATTTTGGGGAGGTAGGCAGTCTACTCACCGTGCTTCATTTTTCACTGGGGCAAGCTGAGCTCTGCTACTGCACGCTGCCTTTTGTCAGTAAACACAAAGAGAAGTCTGAAGCCATCAATCTTCCTTACCAATACTACTCAGTGTGATTCTTTTCCTAGCCATTTTCCTTTTTCTTTTCCTATCCAAAACTTCATTTTTCTCAGTGTCCTTTCAGTTTGGCTGTGAATGAGTTGAGGGTCAGTTAGGTAAAACAAAATTAATACTGTACATTTGCAGAGTTGGGTACTTTTTAGGGTTTGGTGGATTTGCCTCCATATACAGAAGTCAAATGGGGTGAAAAGGACGTTTTCTGAATAAACAGAGTTGCCTGCTGATGTCTGCACTGGGCGTGATGATGGCCACTTTGTTGCCTTGTGTGGTGGGAGCCATACTTGCCCCAACGACTAGAAAGGCTATTCCCCCTAATCTATCCTATGTGTGGTGTATCTGTGTCCTTAAACCATGTCTTTATTTTCCATACTTAACTGTAATTCATAGTCTTCTTTTCTTTTAAATCAGGTATGTCGTGAAGCAAAGACATTGTCTCAGAACAAATGTGAAATAAACCTTCAGTATAACCTAACAGATGGCTTTAAAAGTGTATTAAATCACAAAAACAATGTGCCCCTGCTCCAATTTAATATTAATAATGTTTTCTTTGATCACATGGAACAATGAGTCCATGAAGGAGTCTAGTACCAATGCAGGTCTTTGACTTGCATTTTATATTTAAATTTTAAAACTTCCCTCTGCTTTCTTCCTTATTTTAGAGGGGGGACCCAGCCCAATTTCTTCTAGTCCTTGGGCTTTGAAGCACATTATAATTCATTTCACTGTTTTTGACTGTTTTGTTTTATGTCCCAGATTCCTAGTTAACAGGAAAAGCTTATTGCTTAATGGGTATTTGCACCTCTTTCTTTTTTTGTAATAAATTCATTAGGTTCATATCTACGTCTATTGTGTTGAAGCCTACGACAAGCTGGTGTGATTTATCTAGCGTCTCTAAGCAAACTGTACATCCCTGTGAGGTGCATGAAGACTTTCCAGGAATGAGGGTATAGCCCGTAGGACTACGTTTCTTAAAGAGATCATCTGATTTCCTGTGGGGTCTGTATGTTGCTAGCCAGATGCAGCTTTGGCTCCTTATAGGATAATATTCAAATTAGGTAGATGGATGAAGACTCGAGTCCGGCGGAAGTTTTCTCTAGGTTTGACGGGCAGGTATTCATGCAGAGTGTGTACGTGTCTAACCAAGGACCTAATGTATGGAGGGACTATTCTGTGCTGGACATCTTTACATATGTCATCTCCCTGAATTTAATATGCAAAATGACCATAATATGGTGAGTCTTCTTTAGAGGTAAGGAAACAGAAATAGCAATTAAACAGAACAGCTTTTCTGTTTACACATAGCTAGTACCTGGAGGACCCAGAATTCCAACCTAGGTCTAGCTGATTCTCAAGCCTCTGATTTTTATACATTGTTACTCTAGGACAAGTCAATTTTTAGGGGTCAGGTTACTTCCTATTAGAAGCAACTCACCACAGCTGAGTTCCCAGCAGTAATCTGGCTTCCTGGGTTCCATTTCCAGTGATTGCTTTTCTGCCCTTTTTTTTATGTTGTATACTCTGCCCCTCCCCTCCCTTATCACTTTCTTCTTACTAGTTTTCTCCATTGGCCCCAAATCATAATTTTTCCTCATTTACATCTCCATGATGAGTCATTCATTATGCTCCTTGGTGGGCTTTATTTCCTCCATTTGCCTTTACATGTAAACATTTCCCAGATTCCTGTTCCTCTTCCAGCCTTAGACTAAGTGGTCTCAGTCTTTTGAGGTTTTATCTACTACCTGGCTGCACAGGGCAATTCTGTACTCCTACCCTAGGTTTCTTTCTAGAGTTCCAAGCGCATACATTCAGCTCTGTTCTGTGCATTGTGCCCTGGTTTACTCTAGGTGTCTCAAATTCAGAACGTCTAATGGTAAACTCAGTATCATCTAAAACCTATTTTTCCTCTTGTGTTTGCTAGCTCAGTGAAGGGAATCACCATCTGCCTAGGCACGCAGGCAGGAACTGGGAAGTTAACTCAAGCTCACTCACTCTCTCTCTCTCCCCCCCCTTCTCGTTCAAGTTGGTTGAATCTGCCCTCTGCTTTGTTTGTATCCACCATTATTTTCTCATCCGGATGGTATTGAAGTCTAACTGGAGTCCTTGACTGCAGCCTCTCCTCTAGCCCTCCCCACTGCCATTCCAACTTTCCTTAGAGCTGCCTCCGTAGTCCTATTTCTAGGAAGAAAACCTATATATGTCACTTTCTTACATAAAAGTTTCAGGAGGTTTTTCTTTCCTTTGCTTTTCTAATACACAAAGAATATATGGACTTCGCAACCTGCAATCTGGCTGTTTCTCTAGTCCTCTATTTTGCCACTCCTGTCCTCGCTACACACCTTACTTCCAGCCTTACCAGACTTTAAGTGTAAAGAATGTTCTCCTGTTTCTTCTAGCTCTTTCTCCCTCTGTTGACCGGAATGACTCAGCCTTTCAGTGTCGACTGGGATACCTAGGTGAGAGGTCTCGCACTCCCCATCCTCATTCCCGAGACGGAGGCCCTTCCTCTGTAGTCCCATGCCAGTCTGATAAACTTTATTGCCTGTTTACTTGTCACCTTCTTCATGCCTTTTACCTCTGTATCCTCAAGACCTAGTATACTACCTGGCATACAGTGGAGCTCATTAAGTGAACTATGTTGAATAATGGCTTAATGTTTTGGGAGCATCAGTCTTTGAGGCAACCAGCCGTAAAGGCATTTATAAAGCTACATAATACAATAACGTGGTTTAGCTGCCTCTTCGCTTTTTTCAAACAATGGAAAAAACAATGAGCAGCCTACATCATCAGTGATATTTTTTCATTGGTCAAAGTTCTGGAGGAATTATCAAATATGAAATGATTTGGAACTTGGTTATACTTTATAAATGTCACATGTGTGGAGAAAACTCCTCATGTTGGATATAAGTCATTGTGAAAACCTTCAGAAGTCTGTATTTACGGACTATGTCAAGAGATGCTGTAATCTTTCTGGGAACTTCGGAGGAATTTTTGCAGGAAACCAGTTGTAGATTTACCCAGCCTTTATTTCTCCCCATTTCTGGAAAAATACAAAGAATATGTTGGCCAGGAAAATTCAGATTAGGGCACATGCCAAAAACTTAAATTAATAGGAAGTATGCTTTGACCGTGTTCTTCTTCAGTGTAGACATGTTCCTTCCCAGCCCTACTGCACTACAGTTGGCATGGGAACTTTGAAAATAACCCTGTTTTGAAATTGCTTAATGCTTGTCTCTACTTTGTAGTCAAGGTACTGAACAGAATGTCTACCTAGGTTGGTTATGAGAAGATAGTCCTGCTAATGTTGTTCATAGGTGATACTCCTAAGTATAGTGAAAATTTGGAAGTACATCTGTATCTGTGAAACTATTCATTCTCATTTAATTTACATATCTTTTGTAATATAATAGAGAAGTGAATGCCCAATCACTTTTTTTAGTAATATCATAATGATCACAGTAGGAACCAGATCAGCCGGACTAGAGTGTTTCTAAATCATGAACTATTTGATTTGGAAGGACTCTGTGAAATCATTTAAAGTGTATTTTTTCAAGGCTCATTTGCCAAGTGGGCTGTTGATTTCCTTCTTTTCCGTGATCCTGGTTTTTGTCCTCCGCTTTGAGCCAGCTCTCTCAACCAGTGGGGCGTGGGGGGCCTCAGCCCTATCTGTACCTACTACACGTAAACACCTTCAAATGTGAATTTCTGAATATGGTCTGTCCTTAGTCGTGGAAGGCCAGTTTCACAGTTACAGCTCTTTGTCTTCTCCTTCCCCAGCGCCCTGTGTGATATCTCTCACTAGGTGCCAGCAACTAGATAGAATTCATTGAGGACTTGCGGTTGACTGATTAACACGTTGCAAGAGGTTTTCGTATCTGTGGTTTACAAAGTCTCGGGGCCAGTAAAGGGAGTTACTGTTAGTTGTAAAGAAAATATGATGCCCTCAAAGAGAACTGCTCTTCAGGCCCAAAGGGTAAGTAGAAATCATTTGTTTGAGGTAAATCTGTGCTATGGAGATAGGAATAGTTTTGTAAAATCACTCATAAAAAGTAGATTTCCTATTTCTTTAAAACAAGAACCAATAGATTACTATAGGATTTACTTGTAGATTTCTATTTAACCATTTAACATTTGTCTAAATATATTTAGGTAAATTTCAATGAATTTCAATCCCTTAACAACAACAAAACTGTATCCATTTTGACCACAGAAATTGGTTTAATAAAGCAATGCATTTAATCATAGAAAAACTTTCTCTTTTGGGGGTGAGTATAAATAAATAATTTCACTCATTTGGAATGGATTGTAATTATTTTGATTGATTTTGTTTTCATAAATTATGAATGGTAACAGATCCAATTTAAATCTAGGAAATGGTGAATTACCAGTAATTCTACTAATTAGATTTTAAGATCTACCCCAAGTATTATCAGTTTCAGTTTGCTCATAATTTTGTGATGAATTAGGATATAATCCAAGGAGACCCTTTCAAAACAGATTCGTTTTGTTTTGCTTCATACTGGCCATTATAATTTTTTGCTTGTTTGTTTTAGAAAAACACAAACCTGCAGATAAATATGCTGCAATTTGCTCAAAACTGCTCAACCTGAGTGTATATGTTGACTTTATTTCCTTCATAACCAAATGCAGTTTAATTTGGACTTAAATATTAGTTCATATACGATACTCTTGGCTTTATTTTTTCTAGCATAATTTTATGTCAATTTTGTTTGTAAGGCAGGCACTCTCCAGATTGTATTTTGAAGCAACGACTGACATGTGAAGCAAAAATCATGGAAATCTGTGGCGGACGTCTTTCAGAGGTCATTTAGCCATTGTTGTCCTCATTTTATAGATAGGAAAGCAGATCCCTGGAAAGTAAGGGGACAAAGAGATCTGAAGGCTGGCTTGAGTTCATAGATGGATTGCTCCTCAAATGTAGCACCAAACGTTGGTTTTCGTCGGGGCTGGAGTTCATTTCAGAGGTTCCTGGTCTGCTTTCTCTCCTGTCCTGCTGGGCACCATCCCCAAACATGACCTCTTTCTTTAGGCTCTAATCCTATCTAGCTTTACTCCTCCTTCTCCCATCAGGGATGATCTTCCTCATTCCATCTCCTTCCAGAGACCAAGGCGTCAGGCAGGACCTCCCCACTTTCCTGCTTCCATACCTGTGGGTGTAGCTCTGTATGCGCCCGCCCTCACCCCTACTCTTGTTTTACCACATTAACCCCTGTGTTCTCCAGGCCTTGTGCCTTGGTCCCCAAGTTAGTCCCCCTCTTCTGTAATTTAGGCTTTCTCTCTCCTCCGGCCCCCAACCACAACACTTAAACTATCTCCTCGGCCTCAAGACAGTCCTAAAATACACAGCTGCTGGTGAAATATTTGTGTCCAGTAAGTCTAAAGACTTAAATTTATTCCTTATTTGACTAAAAGCTGTGTCTACATTCACGTGTGCTGATGGAGTTGCTTTTTTGCTCACACGAAGAATAAAGTATGCCATGGGACTAGATCAATTTTGGAAAACAATATAAGGAACATTTAAGTTCTCAAAATGTCTTCTGTTGGTTACCACTGAGTGTGGCTCTTTTCTAAAATCTCCCATTTGCTGGTCACTTCAGGGAAAGATGGCTTATCACAACTGAAGAAGTTATTCTCATTTGCTTGTTCCCCAAAATAAAAGTGTCATTTCATCTTGTAATGATTTTTTTTTTTTTTTTTTGCTATTACATTGCAAAGGAGGAAGGCCACAATCCTTCGTCAAGGGTAGATTAAATGCCGGTGGTCACATAGGAGTTGTTTTGGATTATATTTTGGTTTACTTCATTCTTTGGAGTATGATAGAGATTGTGACAAATTTAGCCACATTTTTTTAGGATTTTCTCATTCCAGCAAAAATCTGAATCGCATTTTGATTGGCACTTCTTGAGAGTCGCAAAGCAAATTGAGAACCATCAGTTCAATATTTTTATTGTTGCTGTTATTAAGGTACTTAGGTAATCAAGGTTAGACCAACTGGCTAAATAGTGTACCGAATTCTTGTAAGGAAGTTGTAGTCATTTCAAGTGGAGATGGCGTTCTATTTTAGGACTAGCTTTTATACCTGGCTCTTTGTCTTTCCTATTTGGGTAAAACGAATTTAAGTGGGACTATGATAAAACGAAAACAGAAAATTTCCCAAGTGGTTGATTAGAATTGTACTCTACATTGACATGATGAAATGTATACAATGAATTCCTTCGATGTTGTGAGTTTTCATAGGACCTGACCTGATCAAAACAGGGCATGTTGATTCTATCTTCTCTCTCATCCTACACCTTTATGGGTCATCCTCATTTTTCCTCTCTACTTCACTGACCGTCTCCCATGTATTGTGTGGATGAAGGAAATGCCCACCTTTCTTGCTCTTTAAATATCTCTAGTTCTGTTACATTCAGGAAAGGATAGCCTGTAGTTTGGGATTGGATTTTTCTGCCAGTTTGTGGTGAACCCTGTCTTTCAGTCTCCTGATGCAGAGTTTGAGCTTCATTGTTCCTAGTTCAATTTCTTCTAGACACCAATTCCAATTTTATCTCCTGTTCCTTCGTTTTATTTATTTATTTTTAGCTTGTAGAAGGGAATACAATAAAAAGGGACAATGACCACTCATTCCTACTGTCCCAATTCATAAAATGGTGCTCAAATTAAAGTACCCCCAGATCTTTGTCTCACCAATGGGATAGAAACATGGTTTTTACTTACATGATTTTACTTAAAAAAATCCATAATTGCTTCTCTTTATTCCTGCTAGTTCTTAAACAGATGAAATAGGCAAAAGACAAGGCTGAGTTATAATCTGAGTTACTCTTCACAGTCACCCTGGTAATTCATGTTAAGGAACACATGTGCCAGACAACACTCATGAAACGTTTTGGCGGGGGCGGGCTGGGCCTAAATATTGTAAATGTAAATAATATAAAAAATATTTTATCTTTGTTCTTTTTATTTTTAAAGGGAAGATTCACAAGGAAGTGGGTAGGAATAAGTGAGATCGTGAAACCTTGTCTATTGAGTTTCAATGTTAGAATGATCTGTTAGTGACGATTCTCAGAATGGCATGGCAGATTCATAGTGCTAGTGATGAACGTTAAAAATAAAAACTTTATGATCAGATAAAACCCAATTTGAACATATCTATGTATTGAGTTTAAACTACTAAGATAAATAATAAACTCTTAATTGTAAATAAAATTGTAAATAAAAAACTTAAATATATATATACATGTATATACATGTATATATGTATATATATATATGTATATATTCAGTTGCAGTAGCAACTGAACCGTGAAACTGAGTGATGAGTCTGACGGAGTCGGTGAGATAGAGGAGCAAAGGAGGAGGAAGCACAGAACAGTGAGGGGCCCCACGCAGGGACACAGAGCCATGAACCAAATGGGTCACGCAGTCTGAAAGCGAAAAGCCTATTGCATGCATGGTTATTTTGTTGGCCCTGGGAACCTCAGTGCATGGCCATCTTCCTGGTCTATAAATTCCTTCCAAAGGCTAGTATCTGACTTTCGCATCTCTTTATCCCAAACACCGCCTTTTCCCTAAGGAATAACCTTAGTTCTTGTATTATGTGATGAGACCTTTAGATCCTTATGTTCATACCTTGAGTGAGTGAACTCAGATTTTTGAACATCTGGTTATGATTTGTTGGCATGTACTTAAATGAGCTAAACAAATCTTTGAAAGAAGAAATCACTTCTACCTGTTCAACTTTTTGTGTGTGTGTGCCATTGGGGGGCGGGCGCGGAAGGAGGTTAAGATCAGCCGAATTTCAGGTTTGCTCTCGTTATTCTAAATTACTGTTCAAGTCCCCATCTAGCCCTAAAGTAATGATAGATCTGACCACACACTTGTATATTGAGCAGCAGGACTCAAATTAGGTTTATCTTTTCTCCTAAGTTAAAAAAGTGCTTCAGTTTTCTATTCTTTCCATCACTTAGACTTTAAATTTGAGCATCACCATTAACAGATCCCTCTCTGTAACATTTAAATTTTGAATCGATACTTTACCTACATTCAATTTCAGATTTATTCTTCTCTATTTCTGACCAACACCAGTTTGTCTGGGCCCTCCTACCTGTACACGCCAAGTACACATCTAATCTCTCTAACTTCTTCCTCCTTCAGTTAGAATCCTAACCAATTTCCATGGGGGGGGGGTGAGTGGAGGTGTCCTTTGCCTTTTCAGGAACACACCACAGCTACATTTGCCTGTCGAGTAAAGACAGTTCCTGTTTACTTATAGTGATAATCCTCTGTTTGTATAGATCCATAGAGCCCTTTAACGTTTTAAAGTTTTTTTTTTTAAATTGAAGTATAATTGAGATACGTTGTACTACTGCAGGAATACAAAATGCTTTGACATTTGTATAGTTGTGAAATGATCACGATAAGTCTGTTTACCATCGGTCACCACACAAAGTTACATTTCTTTCTTGTGATGAGAGCTTTTAAGATTTACTTTCTGGGGGCAGCTGGGTGGCGTAGTCAGTTAAATGCCTGACTCTTGATCTCAGCTCAGGTCTTGATCTCAGGGTTGTGAGTTCAAGCCCTTGCACTGGGCTCCATGCTGGGTGTGGAGCCTACTTTAAAAAAAAAAAAAACAACTTTCTTAGCAACTTTTAAGTTGGCCACACAGTATTATCGACTATAGTCCCTTTGCTGGACATGACATCCCTATAACTTATTAAAGTGTTTTGAAACCCATTGTGGGGTGGATAGTATTACTCCTCTTTTAAACATGAAGAAACTTGTACAAATACATCTGTTACCAGTCTCCCATAGAGCTTTCCCCATATTTCTCTTCCCACTTGGAAAACTATCCTGCCTTTCTTCTGTTTATCCCAGTTCTAGCAGTTCTTCAAGAAGCCCCACCAAATGCCACCTCCCCAGTGAAGGTTCTTCTAATTCTTCCCTGCAGGTAGCAGTCTTTGTTATTCTTCCTGAGTTGGTTATATGTGCTCAATAAAACATTGTATTTAATCAAATGGACTCTTTGAAGAAAACCCAGCTCTGTAGGCTTTTATTTTTAGATTGCCTTGTTCCTTCCTTGATGCATTTTTGTTCTGTTTTGGGGGCTTTGGGTTTGTTTGTTGGCACTCTACAAGCTATTCTGATTGTCATGTTGGTGTTAGGAATTGGGACAAAGATTATATTACGGTCTACGAGATACTTAGACCAACTCTAGTCTCTCTTGGTAAGATATATCCATTGTCACATATATTTAAGACAGTAACAAAGAAGCAATTTCGAAGAAGCAATTGTGCCAGTGAAACAATGTTGTTTGTTTGTTTGTTTGTTTGTTAAGTACACTCCATGCCAGGGTGGAGCCCGGTGTGAGGCTTGAACTCACCAGCCTGAGATCAAGACCTGAGCTGAGATCAAGAGTCAGACGCTTACCTAACTGAGCCACCCAGGCACCCCAAAAAATGTGTTTGTTTTTTTTGCATTCACCATTCACAGTTTTAATATTGCATTTAAGCATTTTCCTCAGTGTATTATAAAGTCAAAGGTGGTATTTTGAGTCTTTCAGGCATTCAGAATCTAAACCTTGTTAGTAACTGGCAAGTTAACAGTTTAGACCATCATAATACCAAATTTGACATAACAGTTTTATGTGTCAAAGTAATTTTCCTCCAATATACTTTTTTCTATGTAAGAAGTTAGGTAGTTTTATTTCTATTCTAACGTAATGGACTTTGAAATTCAGACATCATTTTATCCTAAAGCAATGCTGGGAAATAGTGGTGGTATCTATCTTATTATAGGAATTCTTGGCTCGTGGGCTTAGCAACAATCATGAGGAGTTCCTGCTTGCCTTGAGAGCAAGGAGAGAAGTTTTGGAAATGTGCAGTATTTGGTAACAGGTAATGAAGCAGAAAGTTCAGCTCATCTGGAGTTGAAAATAAACTACCTGCTAGTAGTTTGACAGAAAGAAAAAGGATTGGCTTTAAAAATGGCCATGTCCTCTGCTTTGTTTTAAGCTAGACATATTCCAAAGGTCTAAGTAAAGAGAACAATTTTTAACCAATTGAAGAAAGGCATCTTTCCTTTTAGAAAGCATCACGTGTTAAGACCTTCATGGTGATGGGGCGCCTGGGTGGCTCAGTTGGTTAAGCATCCAGCTCTTGATTTCGGCTCAGGTCATGATCTCAGGGTCTTGAGATCAAGCCCTGCATTGGGCTCCATGCAGGGTGTGGAGCCTGCTTAAGATTCTCTCTCTCCCTCTGCCCCTCCACCCCTCCATCTCTAAAATAAAATAAATAAGCTAAACTAAAATAAAATAACCTTCATGATGTTGGTGTTTGTGCCTCTCTTCTTACCACCCTAGGTGTTGTAATTAGAAATTAATCCTGGGAGAAGCTTTTTGCTTAATTTAGTGTTGATTGTCGCATAGTTAAATTGTAAAGACACACTGTGCTTCCTAAGCCAAGAAATATAAGTGTAGTGAGTACAATTCCTCTTTTTATGCCATTGTTTTAGACTTCCTTCAAGTTCAATATAGAACCAGATGGATTACACGCAGAGCATGATAAAGTTGATTGATTGAGCAGCTTGCCAGGACCTGAAAGGTCATATTTTCACCTTGATTCATTGAAATTAGGTAGGCACACAATTTAAGTGATTTCAATCAAATCATGATGAAATGTTAAAATTGTTACCTTGGACATATTTAATAACAGTAGAACATTGCCCATTTTCACTTTGCCACAATCATTCATGGCATTTTGTTAGATTTTTTTTTTTAATTTACAGATTCATCAACTCAATAAAAATGTTCTTTCAATTGTAAGGGAAACATCCTAAGGAAACCAAAACAGAAATTTTAGTTTATAAATGGAAATAATGGAGCATGTTTTGTTAAAACTGATTTGAAGAGGTAACTGATTTGAGACTAACATAACACACACGAGAGAGCTGCTTTTAAAGAAAGTAAACCTGAACACTTGCCTTGAACAGAGCACACTATGATGTATGCATTATTAATGGCCTGTACACACACACACGGATGATTTAACTAGATTTTACTCAAAGAGGTAGATTGAATCAGAGGAGTTAGTGTCTGAAAAGGTAATAGGAATATTTGAGAAATGGATAAAATTTGTCTTGTGAACTCCCTCTGCTGAGCTGCTGCCTTCTTTTTTTTTTTTTTTTTTTTAGCAAATTCCTTTCACACAAGAAGCACAAATGAGAGAAGGTGCTCAACAAAGTTCATTTCCTTCTTTTCCCTTTCCAGCCTTTAGCCACAATAGTGGCTTTCCCTCATGACTCCTCTCTTCATCAGGGCTCTCTGGTCTCCTTTCTTAGGGAGTCCCTCAGAGGCCCAGGACCTAACGCCTCCAACTACAGTAGCCTCGTTCCAACTTCTGTTACTCCTTCCTCGTTCCTAGCCGTTGTCTCCATGAGTTTCTCTCAGTGATTGGCCATATTTCTTGAGTCAATATGGCAAAGAGCCTGGTGGAATGGCAGGCACAGCCTCCATAACCATAGCAGCCGTCACCGATGGAAAGCACTCTGTGGACCTCTGGTGGTTCCCAGAAACAGACCCCTCTCTACTGCCTGCTTCAAAGTGCCTGTCTGATGGGGGAGATACTCAAGCCTGGTCTCATGGCCAGCGTCTTTAAGGGGATGGAAGCAACAAGGGCCGTTTCTGATCAGATGCTGGAATTAGCTTAACAATTCTCATTACTGAAGTGTACTTCTAAGATTCTGCCCCTGGGCTCTTTGGCCTTATTGCAAAGAACTGTAAAGCAGATTTAAGAAGTATGGGACTTGACATTACTTACTTCTCCATTTAATAATAGCATTAACTCCTCTGTAGAGTTTTCTTAGGGACCCTTACTCTCCTCATTTTTACAATATAGTCTGCTACCTATGGATGTGGCAGTCTCTTTTCTCTGGTAACAAATTTTCCCTTTTTTGTGATATTTGCTAAAAGCAAGGTATTTAATTTTTTTTATAATAGCAAATACAGTACAAGCGAACATTGACTGTGCCAGACTTTGTTTTAGGTGTTCACTCACATATTCTCACAGCAGTCCTACTAGGAAGTACAGTTTCTATACACTTGAGAAAAGTGAGGTACAGAGAGAGTAACTCACCCGGGGTAAATCCTGAAGCCATGCAAACCCGAGCGGTAGGACTCTGAAGCCCAAGTCTCTTATATTCCACAGCTGCCTTTATTTTTTTTTCCTTCTTGAAATTTGAAAAGTAGACCATATATTGGCTCTCTGATGGTCTGTCATTAGATTCTGATGTTTGACACCCTGAATATTTCCTTTATTAATGGCATTTCAAAGAGTGTTGCATTTTAAAGATACACATATATATTTTTATATACACACACATATATATTAGTGTGTACCTTAAAGTATATTATGTCAGAGGCTAACATGGGGGAATTATAAGCAAAGTGTAACGCCTTTTCTGAGAAGTCATGCATTTCCCATTCTTGAAGCTAATTTTTAAAACATTTGAAATTAAAGAGGCTTACCTGTCTACAACGATGTAAAAGATGAGATAAGCACACAGTCTCCTTCTTTTTATATCTGACAGACACCAGTGACAGGATATGTTTTAATTTGTGGACACCAGGACAAGTCCAACAACTTTGAATACTTGAAAATAAGAATTGCTAGGTCAAAATTGCCCCCCACCCTTTTTTTTTTTTAAGATTTTATTTATTTATTTGACAGAGAAAGACAGCCAGCGAGAGAGGGAACACAAGCAGGGGGAGTGGGAGAGGAAGAAGCAGGCTCCTAGCAGAGGAGCCTGATGTGGGGCTCGATCCCAGAACGCTGGGATCACGCCCTGAGCTGAAGGCAGACGCTTAACGACTGCGCCACCCAGGCGCCCCCCCACCCTTTTTTTGGTAGGAGTCTGAAATAGAATAGCTCAGACTGAGGGGAGAATCCATCTAGGTTCTAAGTCCCGTACCAAAACCTTCCTGTAAGAGTCCTCAACACTAAGCCAAAAGCAAGTTTCCACTTCAGATATAATTGTCATGTTATAAAGCTTCAGAAAAATGCAGAGATGAAATAAAAATAATAACTATTAAAAAAAAACCCCTCCTGCAATGTAATGACTGCCTGCCCTGAATCTGATATACTGCTGTGTACCTTATACACAGCTGGCCCAGTTGCCTCATTTTACAGATGAGAAAACTGAGGCTCATAGAAGTTAAGTCATTTAGCCAAGGCCTGTCCAAAATCTGTCTAGACCCCTTATCTTCTCATCTAATGTGGTTTTGAAGGACTCCCCAAGGGAATCCCGACTCTTTCTGCAGAGCGCTGGTAATGGAATCTTGAGTGTTATAGACTGTTAGTACTTTAGCCACTATGGATATTTGCATTCCTATTCTGGGTATTGTCAACCCTGCTTATTGATCATGTTTAGAGATAAATATTAGAGGACTGTTAAGAGAGTTAGTGGGTTTAAAAATTCTCTCTCACTTTCTGTCCAAAAGAGAGACATTTGTAATAGCTGACTTAGGAAGGTAAAGCATTGTTGGGGATGGGTAATTGCCAGCTTGACATTTGTTATTATGACTTTGTCATTTTTACCCTGTAGTTTGTGAAATCTGCTATTGTATATTGCCCAAAGGCTTTAAAAAATCAATGGTTGCATTTTGAAGCATATAGAATAAAATAAATTAAATGCCACAATTCACATTGTATAATTTTAAGACTTTGGGGAATCTGAGCATACCAAGGTCAGGCTATTCCTGGGGTACTGAGAATACTAGAAGATATTGCTTCCAGCTCATTGTACTTTCTATATATTTTATGGTGTGATTTTTACTACATAAATGTACAAATGAGAATATATTAAGGGAATATATACAGATAGGAGATTTTTTAAATTTAATGTGCTGAGGTAGTGTCACCAACATTTAAGGGTCTTGACTTATGAGAGGCCCATAGACATCTGTTGTCCTTTCTGTCATCTCAGCAAAATGTAGAAAAGAGAATTAAGAACAGGGAGGAGCTATGTTTGTTAGACTTGAAAGATTTTTGTAGGCACTCCAAATGCTTATGAAATCTCAACCATGAAATTAAGCTTTTTTTTATATGCTTTTATAATATAAACCAACATTCTTCTTCATGAAGGTAAAATAGAATTTATTGACATAGTCTACTGGAGTTTGTCTCACTAAATAAAAATTTTCAAAATAATTTAAGATGGAAATAATTGAAGACACTTTTTTTTTTTTTTTGGTATCTAAATGATTATTTCCCACTGACTAGATTGTAACCACCCTCAACTGGGTTACAGGTTTCCAAAGGCCAAAATCTGCATGTATAATTCATTTTAATGCCACAAGACACACACCCAGTGTTGTGCATGCACACAGGAGGGCTAATGCTGCCCATTGAGATGGAGTCAACTTGTGTTTTACGATTCGCGGTCACTCTACGCGTACATGATCTGAAGCCGCTCGTTCTTACTCCACTTTCTTTCATAGCTGTGAAGAATTTAGCCTTTACTTGTCCATTCATAAAGGTGTGATTTGCTTCCTAGTGTGTGCCTGAGATAGCATAAAAATTGTAAAACATGACTTTTAAAAAAAAATGTAAGGGACGCCTGAATGGCTCGTTGGTTGGGCATCCGACTTGGTTTTGGCTCAGGTCAGGATCTCCTGGGTCCTGGGATGGAGCCTCCCTGCAGCGCAGGGCTCTGTGCTCCGCGGGGAGTCTGTCGAAGATTCTCTCCCGCTGCCCCTCCACCCGCTTGCTCTCTCTCACCTTCTCTTTCTCTCTCTCTGAAATAAATAAATCTTTAATTTTTTTTTAAACATGACTCTTAATATTCTTTCTTTTTTTAAGGTTTTATTTATTTACTAGAGAGAGAGAGTAAGAGAGAAAGAGCACAAGCAGGGAGGAGGAGCGGCGAGCAGATGGAGAGAGAGAAGCAGACCCCCACTGAGCAGGAAGCCCGATGCCGGGCTTGATCCCAGAACCCTGGGATCATGACCTGAACTGAAAGCAGACCCACTGAGCCACCCAGGCACCCCGACTCTTAATATTCTTGATGGTTCTTTTCTCCAGCTTCTAAGTTTCAGAATGCCTGAGGATAAGAGACTTGCCCAAAGACGTATGTATCTTATGTGAACTTGGCCCAGATGATTTAAACTCCCAGGGACTTTTGTAAATCGGGCATCTTCTCTTCCTTGTTCAAGAGACAAGGGTGCCTGGCCCAAGGACTGCATATCGGCCATGGGGTAGCGCCAGGTGTTTGAGTCCACTTGTCTCATTGATTCTTTTCTTTTCTTTTCCTTTCCTTTCCTTTCCTTTTCTATTTTTCTTTTTCTTTCTTTCTCTCTTTCTCTCCCTCTTCCCTCCCTCCCTCCCTTCTTTCCTTCCTACCTTCCTTCCTTCCTTTGTAGTTCTTTTTTCCCCTAGCTTTATTGAGTTAAAACTGATAAAATTGTAAGAGTTGAAGTATATAGTGCAGTCATTTGATATACATTGTGAAAGGATTCCTCCCGTTGAATTAACACATCTGTCACCTCACATATTTATGTTGCGTGTATGTGTGTGTGTCTGAGAGAGAAAGAGAGAGAACATTTAAGTTCTCTCAATTTCCAGTTTACAAAACAATGTTATCAACTATAGTCACGATGTTGTACATTAGATCCTCAGACCTTATTTATATACCTTATAACTGAAACTTTGTGCACTTTTACCAATCTCTCCATTTCCTCCACTCCTAGCCCCTTTTCTACTCCCTATTTCTTATAAATTTGACTTTTTTTTTTTTTTTTGGTAAGATGTCACATATAAGTGATACCGTGCAGTATTCGTCTTTCTCTGTCTGGCATATTTTACTTACTGTAATGCTCTCCAGTTTGTCACAAATGGCAGGTTCTTCTCCTGTTTAAAGCCTGAATACTATTCCATTGTGTGTGTGTGTGTGTGTGTGTGTGTGTGTGTGTGTGTGTGTGTGTGTCACATTTTTAAAATTCCTTCATCCATCAAGGGACACTTAGGTTGTTTCCATATCTTGGCTATTGTGAATATGGCTGTAATGAACATGAGAGTAGAGATATCTATTTGAGATAATGGGTTCATTTCCTTTGGGTATATACCCAGAAATAGGGTCATTGGATCATATGGTAGTTCTATTTTTAATTTCTTGAGGAACCTTCACACTATTGCCAGTAGCGACTGTATCAGTTTCCCACTCAACAGTGTACAAGTGTTTTCTTATGTCCATATCCTTATCAGCATTTGCTATCTTTTTTCTGATACTAGCTACCCTAACAGGCATGAGGTGGTGTTTCACTGTAGTTTTGATTTGCATCTCCTTGACGATCAGTGATGTTGAGTAACTTGTCGTGTGCCTATTGGCCAGTCGCATGTCAACTTTGGGAAAATGTCTATTCAGGTCCTTTGTCCATTTGTGATTGGGTTGTTTGGGTTTTTGCTTTTGAGTTGTATGAGTTCCTTGTATATTTTAGATATTAACCTCTTAGGGGAAATGAGGTTTGCAAATATTTTCTCCCATTCTTTAGACTGACATTTCATGTTTTTGATGGTTTCCTTTGTGGTGCAAAAGCTTTTTAGCTTATGTAGTCCCACTTGCTTATTTTTGCTTTTGTTGCCTTTGTGTCACATCCAAAAAAATCATTGCCAAGACTGATGCCAAATACTTACCCCCTGTGTCATTCTCCAGGAGTTTCATGGTTGCAGGTCTTCTATTCACATCTTCAATCCACTTTGAGTTGATTTTTGTGTATGGTGTAAGACAGAGGTCCAGTTTCATTCTTTTGCATGTGGCTGTCCAGTTTTCTCAGCACCATTCATTGAAGAGACTGTCCTTTCTCTGCATTGTATGTTCTTAGCTCCTTTGTCAAAAATTAATTGACCATATATGTATGAGCTTATTTCTGGACTCTTGATCATGGTCCATTGACCTATGTGTCTGTTTTTATGCCAATACCATACTCTTTGGTTACTATAGTTTTACAATATAGTTTGAAACCAGGAAGTGGGATGCCTCTACCTTTGTTCTCAAGATCGTTTTGGCTACATGAGATATCTTGTGGTTCCAAAGAAATTTCAAGATTGTTTTTCCTATTTGCATGAAAAATGTAATTGAAATTTTGATAGGGATTGCACTGAATCTTTAGAGCACTTTGGATAATGTGGGCATTTTAACAATTAATTTTTCCAATCTATGAACGTGAAATATCTTTCCATTTAGGTATGTCGTCTTCAGTTTCTTTCATCAGTATTTAATAGCTTTTAGTATACAGATATTTCACCTCCTGAGTAAAATTTTTTCCTTAGTATACCTTTTTATGCTCTTGTTCATGGGATTTTTAAATTTCTCTTTTTGATAGTTTGTTAGTGTATAGAAACAAAACTTTTTTATGTTGACTTATATCAACTTTTTAATAATAATTTTATATCCTCAATTTTACTGAATATATTCGTTCTAAGGTTTGTTTGTTTTTGGTGGCATTTTAGGGTTTTCTATATATCATATCATCTATGAACAAAGACAGCTTTATGTTTTCCTTTCTGATTTGGATGCTGTTCTTTTTTCTTGCCTAATTGCTCTGGTTAGGACTTCCAGACTATACTAAATAAAAGAGGCGGGACTGAGCATCCTTCTCTTACTCCTGATCTTAGAGGAAAAGCTTTCGGTTCTTCGTCATTGAGAATGTTGCTATATGCCTTGTCATATATGGCCTTTATTGTTCTATGTTCCCTCTATACCCATTTTGTGGAGTTTCATCATGAAAGGGTGTTGAATTTTGTTGGATGCTTTTTCTGCATCTGTTGAGGTGTCATATGACTTTTACCCATTTTGTTTATATGGTGTATCATCACATTGATTTGTGGATGTTGAACCGTCTTTGTATCACTGGAATAAATCCCGTCTGATCATTTTAATATACTATTGAATGCAGTTTGCTAATTGTTGTTAAGGATTTTTGAATTCTCTTGATAAAGCTCTGCATGATCTCTCTTTAGGTAAGACTCTTTGTGCTCCTTCCTTCATATATTTATGAGATGCTGTCTCTATGCACAATATTTTGTAAATAAAACTAATAATATGGTAAGACATAATTATATAAAATTATCAAGTCTTTGAGGTGGAAGAAACCTTTGTTCTTATGGTTGCTTATGGTTCATGTTGTCTTCATTGCTATTTAGTGGGTGTGTCTTTGATGTTTCCTTGTCATGGATTTCTGTTTCTCTTTTATCACACACACACACACACACACACACACACACACACACACACACACATCTCCTACATATTTATCCTACACACACACACACACATATGTATATATTAACTTTTTAAAAAAAGATTTTATTTACTTTTGAGAGAGAGAATGAGAGAGCAAGAGAGCACAAGCAGGGGGAGGGGCAGAGGGACAAGCAGACTCCCTGCTGAGCAGGGTTCCAGACATGGGGCTCGATCCCAGGATCCTGGGATCAGGACCTGAGCTGAAGGCAGACGTTTAACTGACTGAGCCACCCAGACACCCCTGTATATTAACTTTTAACTTTAAAAATATAACCTCTCTTTTACTGGTATACAGATTTGCTTCAGCTTTTTTTTTCTTCTAGCTTTCCATTAGCAATTTATCAGTCAATTATGTTATGCCTAGAACTGTAATGGGGCATTGTAGGAACGCTCCCAAAATATATTTGGTGTAGTCTACCCTCGAGGAGATCAGGAAATTGAAGAATTTTCTCTGTTTTCTTCTCTTCCAGTCTAGGTCATGGATATGGGAAAACTGAAGTTCATTTGCATGTATTTAAGTCAAGGGAGAGCATTGGTATTCCCTATTGGAATATTTATTCTTCTGTGTCTCTCCCCCCCTTATTTCCCTCTAAGAGGGAGACAAGAGGAAGAGTCCTGGAAAGGCCTATGCCCCTGTAATTTACATCTGTGCTTGATATCCTTACCAGTTCCCTTAAAGTGAAAGGTCATGACAGACTAATATGTTCTTGAAATCATGGTGGTGAACCAGGGACCTATTCCATTCACTCATCTAGTTGTCTAGCCTGGAAATGCCTACTAAGACCTTGATATGTAAACCCCTAGGAAACAGTGACTGATCTTATTTAAAATGTTCTATCATAAAGTGCACTGAGAAGTTTCAAAATAAAAAAAATAGCTCAAATTTGTTGAATGCTTACTGTCAGGGTTTAATGAAAGCTCTTTTGTATTAAAGTTTAATCCACATAAAAACCTTCTACATTGGTATCTTATTGTTTTCCTCATTTTATAGATGAGGAAACAGAGGCAGGTTATATATCTTTCCCAAGACCTAATTCTAGTGAAGTTTCAGGGCTGGAGTTTGAGTTCAGTTGAGGATGGGTCTTGAGCCCACACACGGAACCACTCTCCTTGAGAGGACAGTAAACGTTTGAATCCAGAGACACACAAACAGATGCCTTGATTTTGAGGCGTTCAAATTATTGACCTATAACCCTTAGAAGTTTTAAGTTCCCAGCTCAGATTAATTATTTAGGGTAACTGTTGAGGGTATGTGAAAATTAGGAATGAATTAAGATAAAGAAGGTGCCAGCCCACGGGCATGACTTAAGAATGGCCTCTGATGTACGAAAGAATCCCCTCCAACGCCAAACAGCTTTACTCATATTTTCATGTCTTTATCTTAAAACATTTACACCTGTTAAAGTGCAAAATACCTTAATACGTGGGGAAATAACATTCATTTAAGTAACAACTTGCAGAGATACATAAGTTACAAAGTGTCAAAGATTTTATCAGAGGTGTCTTGGGTCTGGTTCTCTGGAAGCAGACCCTGAGATGGGATTCTTGTGCAAGTCATGTAGAGCGAGGGTGCTCTCAGATGAGGCAACTTGAGGACAGAAGAGGGGAAGGACAGCCTTGGTCTGCTCCTGTGGGGGGCTCTGGAATAAGAATTCTCCATATGGCTGAGGAAAGGGGCTGGTCTTTTGTATACCTGAGAAGTCCGTTACTGACTTGTCCCCCTACCACTTCCCTCTCCCCCAGCCACTGAGTGTAACTGCCCAGGCATTTCCAGAAGGCTTGACTCCAGGTGGCTCAAAATAATTATCTGGAGGTTACAGCTATGAATAATTGGCAGTTACATTCATGGCACCTGGGGAATGAGTGAGTGAGTGATCCTATAAAGGGAAAGATGGTGGGGGAGGTATGCCAATGCCATCTACCACAAAAGAACAAAATAGTGAGAGAACAGAAGAAAAAGATTAATTCTACCTAGTGGAGATGGAGTTTTTAGTCATTAACAACATAGTATAAATAAGGCACTCAAGAATTAAATTTAATAAAGAGTGTGTATGTGAAATAGAGACAGAGAGAGACAGAGAGAGATCATTAAATGGAAAACAAAGGGGGGATAGATTGGGATTACCTACTTTGTAAATGGGATTTGGTATTTTAAAAGTTTAATTATGTAGATTTTTATAAATCATTCATCAGAGTAGGACTAAGTAACGTTGGTTTGATGGCTAGATTAGTTACATGGTTTTTCCCCCTAGAAGACTGTAATTTAAAAACAGCTTTGTATATCTATGTGGTTGTTTAAATAATAACTTTGGGCTTTAGCCTATCGAGCACATGCCACAGCCATGGGTTGTCATTTGACAGGCTGCTATATAGTGGAGATTGTCCTCTCTGTACACATCTTGGTTCAACCAGCTTGAGAGAGGAATACCTTCCTGGAGGGCGTTGTAGGCAGGGATAGAGGTCATTGGAAATATACTCTGGGAAGCTTTCCACCAGCCTTGTAGATAACATGCCCAGGAAAGGAAAATCTTTCCACCAGCACTACTGACATAGAGCTTTGGAGCCCAGATACTTGTTGAAAAATATCTGATTTAAAAAAATTCCTCCATTGTTTGCTAGCTCTGCCATCTGGTTCCATACTTACCAGAGTACTATTAGCATAATTAAATTAGCACTTTCTGATCTCACCTTCCTCTGTTCTGGCATGTACTGTAACTAATATATCTATTTTGGGGGACAATATTTTTGACAAGGTATTTATAAAATTAAGTTAGTAACATTCCTTATTAATTTATCATGAAATAAAGGATGAGCCCTTTAATGATCCTTAATGATTTTTCAAAGGGAAAGTAGAAAAAAAAATCAAGCTGGTTGTTATTACTGTGATGTTGTTCTGTTTTTTCCTTTTTTTTCCAAAACACATATAAATTGACTGTAAATTTTCAACAACAATGAATAAGCTGATGAAGATAAGGTGACGCCTTCAAGTACTCATCACATTCCAGGCTTGGGGCCAGCCTCCTTGTGTCGCACTTGTGATCTGTTTTCTCCTGCCAGAAACCACTTTTTTTTTTTCCAATCCTATTTTGCTTAGCATCTTAGGCAAATCATGATTTGAATCACACACATTATTTTGTAATATGATAATATTTAGTGGTTCTTTCTGAGACTCAGTAGCTTTGCATTTTTTTTTCCCCACAGAGAACACCAGCTTCTTGATCAGAATACCCATAATAATGGTAGCAGGATATTTATGACCTTTGTTTCAACTCCTTGGTTTGGCCAGGGCTTCAGGTTTTGGACCAGAGTCATAATCTTAAGTCTCTTATAGAAGGACCAAATAAGAAACGAAAGTGAACTACATTTAATTTTTACAAGTGTTTACTTTGTTTCCTCAAATAAAACATCACTAGAATTCTGGCAGATGTGACATTGCAAGAAGTGAACAGTATTCATTCAAGGCAATTACTTTGGGAAAAGAAAAAAAAAAAGCCCTCTTAAAGATGGTGGTAACTGAAAATTTCTTTTAAAAAAATTTGAAATCACTCTACAACTTTATAAAGTAGGATTATTTCCAATTAAACTATCATCTTGACTCTAATTCCTCCTGTCACACGGGCCGATGTTTCTACTTTCCAATTTCTCTGCAATTAAATTACTTCTTATGTTCCTTCAATCACTGTTGCCACTTGCTAAACTTCCATCAGTCCTCCAGTGCTGGGCTCTGAGTCTCTGTTCATGCTGTTGATTTTTTTTAAGGCTTTTTATTCATTTGAGAGAGAGAACAAGTGGAGAGGGAGGGGGAGAGGTAGAAGCAGACTCCCCTCTGAGCAGGAAGCCTGACAGAAGGGGCTGGATCCCAGGACCCAGAGATCATGACCTGAGCTGAAGGCAGATGCTTAACTGACTGACCACCCAGGTGCCCCCTGCTGTTGATTTTCAGAAGCTGACTCGGGTGGGTGTGGGGAATGGTGCGCTGCTTGACTCCTTTGGGAGCATTTGACCCTGCGGGTTGTCCCATCTTCTTCCTTCCCTAAGCTTCCTCAGTCTCTCTTTTCCAGTGGTTTCTGGCTTAATTCTCTTTGCTTTTAAGTCTCCTGCTCTCCCTCCCTTACATCAGTCCTGAGCTCATCATCCGCTTGCGTGTCTCCCAGACTTCTTCCAGATGTCTCTTCTGTTTTCACTTTACACAGGAGTTAACAACTCTGTCATCAGAAAAAACAATAGGTTTAACCCCTAACCCTGCTACTTACTAGCTCTGTGACTTGGAGAAAGTTAAATATTCAGAGGCCTTATTTTCTTATTTATCAATTAGAAGTTGTAATACGCCATCCTGAACAATAACCTGTAGAGTTAAGTGAGTTTCTAAGATTAAGTTATTTGCAAAGTGCTGGCGTGTAGAATAAACTCATAAAAATGGCAGGTGAGGTTTTTATCTCTGCATAAAGGCATCTATAGTCACAGGCTGGGAGTTCGTCAAGGGGGTGCTACATGTTTTGTTCTGTCTCAGCACTGGAATAGCATCTGGCTCACGGTGCTCACTATGGTTGCCGAATGAATGAATATCCAAAGACCTCACTCCACTGAAACTCTGACTCCAAAATTTACTTGGCTGCAGTGATTCCTCATCTCAACTCTAAATCTCTCGGGGTCTGTTTTTCCAAGCTTTTGCTCTGGATCTCCTTGGACTCATCAAGGTGACCCTGTCCGTGAGGCTGCTCTTTCCCCAGCCTGTTCCTCCTGTCCCTGCGGTAGCTAGCTCCCGTGAACCGGATGCCATCCTGTTCTCCCCTTCGCCCTCACCTCCCCTGTCTCGCTGGTTCCCAAGTTCTAATGATCTCTTCCCCTCTGTTTCCACAGACCCTGCCCAAGTTCACACCCACCCCTCTTCATTTGCATTATAACTAGCCCCCCTTTTTGGAGATTTTGCATACAGCCTTACCTATGCTGTCCCTTGTGCAGGCTTTATGAAACTCACAATCATCCAAGTACAAATAGTACAAATGAAGTAAGTGGAGCCTCCATCAATCAAGGGGATTGCACACACTCTGTCAGTTAGCCGGGGGCTGAGTATGGTGTTGAGACCAGGTCTGTCTTATTAGGCTCCCTGCTGCAAATGCCCGAGCAGCTTCTGTTGGACCACGATGCCTCCCCATTACGATACACAAGCCAGGAATCCAGCAACTCTTTTTTTAAGGGCTGAATATTAATGTAAGAGAAGCTGGAGCCTCCTTTTCATTACATCAGTTGAAGAAACGGAAACACTGCCCCAAATTTAAATCCTAGAAGCACGGTAATGGCAGCGCCTGTGTGAGTTCTCAGATCTGAATCATGAGTCTGCTGCTTTTCTCTTGACCCTCACCGCTTCTCTTTATTTACAAATGTGCATGCAAGAAAAAATGCTTCTCTCTAAAGATCTGGGGGTAAGAGGGAAAATACAAATCCAGATAATAAAGTGTAGCTACAAAAGGGAGCCCACTTAGTTTGGAAAAACCATTACTGTATCAGAATGATGTATCTGCAAGTGACTTGAATGAACATATTTCATGAGCCCGCCAGCATGTTTTTTGTGGTTCCCTGCAGCAGATATTGCTCTTTTATTACTCGTTAGCCACTTAAAATCCAGCCCAATTTTAACAGTACTAAAAGAGCAAGAAAATTTATTTTAAAGAAAAAGGCTACATTCTTCTAAACCGGAGTCATAATATTAATACTTAAAATGCATAGCAACATGCTGGGAAAATGGGATAGTTATTTAGATATATTATAAAACGTAGCCCACCACTTTGATGTGATTCACTACTATTTCACCAAACCAATTTAACAGTATCCTGTAGAGAGGGAATAGTGCAATTAAAATTAGTAACAGAGATTTTCACATGCATAGATCTAAATCAGGGTAGGCTTATAATGAATTAAGTAATTTTGCTTCCTTGTGAAGTCTAATCCAAAAGTGACGCAGCTGGTAGGAACTCACGTTTAAGGGACCTGTCTACGATCGGCATTCTGACTCGAGTGACGGTATTCCCGGTTGTTTTCCTCCTTTTCTTCTTTATTTTTTTCCTGCTGGCCTTTGATGAACAAATTTAGTATGTAGTCACAATAAATTAGTATAATTTGATTATTTGATCAAGGAGCCCTGTGTCAGTAAAGGCCAGATCCTTTCAAAATATAATTTCCCCAATCTAATTTTTTAGAAATCAAAGCCACAAAACTGCATGGGCATCTTTAGATGCTTCGGTATTCTATCACTTTTCAGTGTCAAAGCACACAGTAGAGTTATTCTCGTCTTTCTAGGACTTAGTTTCGTATGAAAACACCAAAGGCGCCTACACTGGTTTCACCCTCGCGGATTGCTGTATGGACTCGGAGTTTCATGCTTCCCGTCCCACCCTGCCGTGGCGAGCAGGGTGCGGGCGCCGCGTATCGGTGACTGCGTTAGCGCTAGACCTCACATTCCTTGTTCATCCTTTGCGCACTGAAAGTAGGATTAATTGGCCCTGAGGAATTTGATAAAGAGCTGTGAACGCACTATTCCTAGGACTTGCAGCAAGTGTTACAGACATGCCAGGGGAACCCAGAAGGAGCGAGGGTGGGAGTGAATGCTGTCATCACAGTCGTCACGACAATTAGAGGGAATTAATTTTTCTTCGGTCGCCGTGGCTATAGGCGAGGTTTCTGTACTATGTCCGACAGACCTTACCTGAACCAGTGATCTTTTGTCAGGTCTGAAGTAACTACTAAACCAGACATGTATCTCCCTGCTGTGGGCAATAATATTTATTCCCAAGAATGCTGTTCTAATTTTAAGGAAGTGGTATGGTTTATTAGAAAACTCGTGGATTTCCAAGCCAGAAGAACATTGATCCTAGGATGAATCCTAAGTTCATCATTTACAGACTCTGAGATCCTAGATAAGTAACTTTTTTTTTTTAAGATGAGCTTTATGTAGTTCCTTCATCTGTAAAATGAGTATAATAATGGTAATTAATTTCACAGGTTTATTGTGAGGATCAGAGATAATGAACATAAAGTACTTGGCATATAGAAAGCCCTTATAAATTATTATAAACATAAATTATGGTGATTATTTTCTCATGCCTTACAATAAACGAT
Organism: Ursus americanus; assembly: GCF_024610735.1. Taxonomy (NCBI): domain Eukaryota; kingdom Metazoa; phylum Chordata; class Mammalia; order Carnivora; family Ursidae; genus Ursus; species Ursus americanus. The sequence continues at coordinate 13,093,921 of NC_142161.1, forward strand.
AATATGATAGCAGAATGTCTGTAAACATATAAATACTCTTCTCACAGAAAGTTTTGTTTATTTCTTCTAAGAGTTCTGCCCTTCTGAAAGAGTGGCTGCTGGAATATAAAATGCCCATGTTTGTTCACTCACTCATTGCATGCTTTTGGAAAGCCCACTATGTGCCAGATATGTGGAGTATAGATGTGAACATAGAAAAGCCATCCAGCCATCAAGCTTATAGTTCTTGTTGAGGAGAAAGTAGGAAAATACACATGTAATGCCATGATCAACGCTACAAAGAAAAATCAAGCAGCATAAGGGGGCCAGAGAGCAATATGGGATGACATTTAGATAGTGTGGCAAGTATTTTTTTGTTGTTGTTATAGAAAAAAAAAAAATCCAGAAACACAGAAATGCCAGCCATTTAAAAAAGACCTTGGCTGCCATTGTAGAGAATTACTTGATTCTCAGCAGATATAATCAAGTAGGGAGGCATTGTGGTGAAATGGGAGAGGCATGGATGTTGGAAAGCAGGAAATCTTGTTTCTAGGCATAGCTCTGGCACTGATCAGCCAGCTACCATATGCAATTCTCCTTATCTGAGCTTCAATTTTTTTTTTATTTGTCAAAATTACCAAGTATTTCTCGACTGCCTACCTTATGCCAGGTACTTGGAATAGGGAAATGAACATAACAAATCCCTGCTTTGGTGGAATTTATTTTTTGTCAGAGAAGATCAGTGAATAGATATACATACATACCCTATCAGTGATGGGTGCTATCAAAATAAAAGTCAGGGTGAAGGAATAGGGTGTAATAGTGGGTGGCATTTTAGATGATATTCTAAGGGTTTAATGTCTCTCTGACAGCTAATATTTAAGTAAGAGCCTCAGTGAAGTGAGGGACCAAGTTACAGAGATCCCTGGTTAGAGAAAGAGGGACCAGCATGCAGAGCCCTCATGGGAGTGGGTTGGATGGAATCTAGAAAAGGCAGGGAGATTGGTGGTGCTGGAGGCAAGTAAGAAAGAGGTGAGTGGTAGGAGGAGAGGTTGAACCCAAAGCCAGCACCAGACATAGGCTGTGGATTTTATCTAAGAAGGAAGGAAGCCACCAAAGGGTTTCAGATGGTGATACACATGATCTGAGTTACAAAAAGAATCACTCTAGTTGCTAAGTAGTAAGTATACTAAGGAGGGCCAACGTGGAAGTAGAGACAGTAGTTTCAGAGACTCTTTACTGCAGAGGTCTACAGGAGGGAGAAGGGTAGCCTACACGAAGGTGTCGGAGAGGAGGTGAGAAGTAATCAGGATATACAGTGAAGGTTAAGTCTAGCATGATCTGATGATAGATTGGATGTGGATTGAGAGAAAGAAAGGAGTCAAGATTGCTTCAAAGCTTTTGCCTGAGCTACAGAGAATAGTGTTAATTTATATATGCGTAAATATATGTGGCTCCTAGGGGAACACATAGGTTTGCAACGGGGAGAATTCAGAATTGAGTTTTTTACAAGTTAGCATTAAAGAGAGTTCATGTCATGGCAGTTGCATGTGAGTCTATAGCTAGGTAGAAGGGAGGGGCTGGGGATACACATTTTGGGAGTTATCATTATAAATCTGGTTTTTACAGCCAGAGGGCTGGGGGAGGGAGCCCTTAGGTCTCTCCAATGTTCATAGATCAAAACTTGATGAAGATCTAGCCCACGGCTTTGAGAAGACCCAGACAGTGACTTGGTAGGAAAATTGGGACATCATAGAGTCCTAGAAGCCAAGTGAAAAAAAGTATCTCAAGGATATGGGGGAAGGAGGAGACAAAAGAAGAAGAAAAAGAAAGAAGGAGGATATGAAAGTTACAAAAAACTATGAAAATTATGTCAAGGATATGAAAACCACTATTTTAACAATTCTTCTAGCTTACCTTAATTGTATAATCTGGTGTAAATAAATGGGTACTCATTCTCTAATTACCTAAAAGATTGAGTATATTGCCAAAGCTCGAACAACAAAAGGAGAGTGTAAGCAGATTTAAAATTAAAGCATCCTAAATTCAGTAATTTTCAACTCAAATATATCACACTGCATTTCAAAGTAAATGCCTTTACCTTAAAAATATAAACAAGCTCACCGTAAAATGTTAATGCAAGTGTGTATGTAATTTACATGAACAGGAAGGACGTGAAGATTTCATCTGGAAGAACAGGATGGTAATAGATGTGAAAAGAATCACACACATCACAGTTAAATGAGGTCAACCCTGTGAAATAACTTTGCTGTAAATATTTCTGTGTTACAAAGCTTAGTCCAAAGCAAAAGCCTAAGTGCTTCTGAAACTTCCCCATTCATCAACACCAAGTGGAGGGTTTATTAAACAAAGATTACTGGGCCCTGCACTCAGGGGTGCCAATTCATTAGGTCAGGGTTTTGGCCCAAGCATCTGCATTTCTAAAAGTTCCTAGGATATCTGATGCTGTCGCCCCAACATCATACTTCAGGAATTTGTGTATAAACTACCTCCTAAGAGCAGAGGTCCTCTTTGTTTTGTTTATTTAACACAATGATAATAATGGACTACTTCATTTTGCTCATTTAATAATGTGCCAGGCATTGTGCTAATCATTTTGAGCTCATCATCTCATTTAATATTCAAAACAAGCCTATGAGATAGGTGTCACATTAGGTATGTGAAAACTGAGGTTCAGAGGGCTTGATTAACTTGCCCAGAGTCATCAGTTAATGACTGATGAGGCTGGTAACAAAATTTAATGTCTATCAGAACAATACAGTCTAGAGTCTTCTGCTCAAACTGTGCATCGACACTGGTGTCACCTGAAACCTTGTTAGAAAGGCAGGATTATCTCCCGCCCCATCCCATCCCATCTCCTGAATGAGATTTTTTGTGTTAAAGATTTTATTTATTTATTTGACAGAGACAGCCAGTAAGAGAGGGAACACAAGCAGGGGGAGTGGGAGAGGAAGAAGCAGGCTTCCCAGCAGAAGAGCCTGACGTGGGGCTTGATCCCAGGTCTCCGGGATCACGCCCTGAGCCGAAGGCAGATGCTTAACGACTGCGCCACCTAGGCGCCCCTGAATGAGATATATTTTTAACAAGATCTTCAGATGATTCATGTGCACACTGAAGTTTAAGGAGCCTAGGGTCTACCCCCAGGCTATTTATTTATTTATTTATTTTTAAAGATTTTATTTATTTATTTGACGAGAGACAGCCAGCGAGAGAGGGAACACAAGCAGGGGGAGTGGGAGAGGAAGAAGCAGGCCCCTAGCGGAGGAGCCTGATGCAGGGCTCGATCCCAGAACGCCAGGATCACGCTCTGAGCTGAAGGCAGATGCTTAAGGACTGAGCCACCCAGGCGCCCCAACCCCTAGGCTTTTTAGAATGATTCAGAGCAGGTAGGCAATCAAGAAAACAATGGGTGGAAGGAAGAGTCGAGAAAAAGGGGCAGTTGGGATTTTGTATGATGTAACATCAGAAAACAAAGCATTCTGGGAACGAAATAGTAGAGATGCTCAAGGTATGCAGGTCGAACCGCATGACATTGTCAATATTTAACTGTTCTGACCTGTAAAAATAGTGATGTAATAATTAGTCAGGGACCCAAATTGAAATGCCTGGAGATAGATTGCAAATGAGTAGTGCCAGTTGATAGGCTTTATCGAGAACAAATTCCAAGGCCCTGCGTCCTACCACCATGTGTAAGCAAACCTGTCTTTGGAATGGCTGCAGCCTATTACCTTGCCGTTCTTGAGCAGAGGCTGAGTCTCAGCATACGTGCAGCTTCTGAGAGAGCAGCTTCCTGACTGGGGCTATGTTACCAACACTGTGTCTCCCAACTGTGTGTCCCATTTGCCCGGGATCCTTGCCTGTTTTCAACTATTTATTCCAGTGTAATTATCAACAAACCTCCATTACTCTCAAAAGCATTTCACTTCAGGTGATAAATTGTGTGGTCACCCAACTAATAAGAAAATTGGAAAAAAATAATCTTTGAAAAAAATACATGTATTAAAATGATAGCAAGATTGGGTGTGGAATATTTAAGACTTAATCGTAAATGATCCAACGTAAAAGAAAGGTGGTTTATCACAGTTGGTCCTATAATTTTTTAATATGCAAAATAGTGGAGAGAGCATATGATGAGCCTCTGAGGAGCTGGGTTTTGGTTAGAATTTTGTCACTCAGATTCCGGAAAAGTCCGTGAAGTCCTCTGAGTCTCTGTTTTCTTATCTATGAAATTTAAATAATAAAGTCAATCCCACTGGTCTCAAAGTCTTGCTGTGTAGATTATATGATGTAATTGGAACCCTTTTAAAAGCGTTAGGGAACTACATGTAGTGTTACTACTGGGTCAACATCATGCTGTAAAGAAAGGAAAAGTAAGGGGGCAAATTTTCATTAAATACAAAATGGAAATGGTTAATGATTTATATGAAACTACCAGAGATAACTGTTAGTAACATAGCTAGTCCCTTTCTTCATGTGGGGGATAGCTACTTGGTGAATTTGGACTGGCAGATACTCTGCCTATCATAATGCGTCTTAAGTGTGCCCCCTAGCTCACAATTTCAATCAACATGAATTTATAAGAAGTGGAAGTACATACCTAAACTTAATATAAGACCATTATTCCATATATACGTATGCATATCTATACACATATATAAAACATACATATTATATATCATAAATATATATATATATTCATTCCAAATTCTCTTTGAAACAAGGTATTGACTTCTGTCTATAACTGAATTTATGCTTCTGATTCAGGAGACAGGCATTCATTTGATATCTCGACTCTCCTTTTGATAATGAGGCTGGATACATTTCTTGTCTGCGGGTGTGTGGGGACCATTTGTTCGGTAGTCAGTGATGTCCTTTCCGTTTTTAGACTTACATACAGACTCTTTTTAAGGAAAGATACCAAACAAGGCAAAGACCGGCCATCGGCACCCCCTCATGGGATCTGGAGATGGTAGGTTTCCTGAATTTCCTGCTGGCCTTAGGAAATCTACCGACACTCATGTTTACAGTCTTGTGATAAATGCTTTAGAAATAGGTTTTTAAAAATAAATTCTTCCTTTTTATTTGTTGCTATTGGCACAGTTGTGCATAAACTGTTAGGTCGTGCCTAAGAACATTTTTTTGGGTCACAGTTTTCCTGGTTTCTTTGATACCCAGAATGGTTGAAAAAATACCCAGAGTGGTTGAAAAGCATGTCATACTAAACTGATGGACTTCAGTATCTTTTGCAAGTTCTCTACGACTTACATTTATCTACTATGCCGTGTCCACAGGTGTTTCAATTTTACTCATAAGCTGGACAGTGAAGGCATGTGTGTGACCAGAGTTAATTGTTTTAATCCATTGTTTGTGAGGACTGGGTAATCAAACTTGTGACTCGTTTATTCTACTTCGGGCCATTTCTAGGTGCCTCTGTATTTTCTTTTCCATTGAAGAAGAGTGTTCCAAGCCTGTCAGTGTCCCAAATGTTCCTATATTCCACCCAAGAACGACCAGGAAACACAGTGCCTTATGGAAGCAGTGATGCCAAAGCCAGTCCATTTGCTCGAATGTATTAGAGTCCATAAAAAGCTTACTCACAGTTTAAAAACTGACTTTCTCCTTATTTCCATCTTTTGAATTGTCATTGTTTGCTCAGTTATAAAGTGGCTTGTTGACACCAAATATTTTAATAATTTGCTTCCAAGGCTTTGTGCCTATGCCTTTGAGAGGCTGGTGTAGTAATTAAACTGTCTTTTAGCTGAAATGCTTGCAAAGCATCCAGTTCTGTGCCTGGCAGCTGGTGATGCATTATAGAGACATTGAGCTAATCGATTAAAACCGCAGAGGCATGGGAGTTGTCTGACAGCACTGTACTAGGATGAAATTAGTTGGAATTGCATGGTGAAATTAAGGGGAATGCAGCTGATTGCAGCCCTTCTGGGAGAATCCTGGGTGAGAGGGACACTGTGCGTTGATCCCTGTGTAATTAGGACAGCCATGTTTTAACAGTATTTCTAAAGTATTAAAACGGACTGGATAAATCAGCAGGGCTGCTTCCAGTGAACTTGGCATCCATCCACTGTGACTGAAATAACATGAAATTTTTCGGCTGCTAGAGAATGTGAAATTGGACTAATTGTCTTTTAACTAGTCTGCTCGACTGCTAGCCTGGAGCGGGCCTGGAAAGGGAATAGGCTGGTGGGACTGAGGCTGGGGGATGGGAAACTTAGACGCATGACTATGTTTTCAGCCCAGATGAATGGGTCACATCCTCCTGTATTTGGGCAACACTGCTTTGTACTGTCTCATCATTAGGATCCCTTCCTAAATATTTTAAAATCCATTTTAAAGTGGGATGCTTTGAATGAAAGAACGCAGAAGTCTAACCCCATCCCCTTGACTGACAATTACTGTTCTTTCCATGGTTGAGCATCATTAGAATAGGGGCGACTTAGGAACTTGGAATTCCCTCATCAGCTGTCCATGTGTGGCTCTGCCCCACATTCTCTTCTGAGTAGGGCTCGTTATGCAGAGAAGGAACATCGATACATATGACTGATTCTATGTGTCAAACAAAGGCTTGTTCCATAATTGCCGAATCTTAAGACTGATTCAAATTCTCACTTTACATGTGATTAAAGGGAGAGCCAGAGAAGTGAGTGCCATGCCCATGGTCACAGAGTTAAGTCACCCAGGGCTCAAGAGTATTGCTCTGCTGTTCATTTCATCATAGTGAATTGCTAACACCAGAGAGTATTATTTGGCTTAGTATCGTACTTTTCTATGGTCCATAAACAGAAGTTGAATTTCTATGGTGCAGGCATTACTAAGTTTTGGAGAACTTGGTTTATTCTTCTCTTTTCAGTGTTATTGAAGTCTTGCCTGTTACTGAAGTGTTGTCTACCACTATCAATTTATGTTCTAGGGTAAAATGGGTGTGTACACACACACACACACAAATGACATTTCAAGAATTCTCAAAGAAGTGTAGGAATCATCTGACCACATTTTCTTGCCTTCAGAGAGGTATAGAGACAACTCTCCACAATCTATCAGAAAGCCTCATATTAGACTGTATCATTTTGATCCACTAGACAATTTCTTGGGTTGAATTGTGTTGTGGTATTGGGTTGAGTATTAACGGGCATCAGACAGAATAGTTAGGAAAAGAAACAAACTCTAATCATTGTACTGACAGCAAGAAAGTTGTGATTGTCATACATCAGATAGCTTTTCTCTTGGAGCCCGTGGGAAAAGTTTCTTTCTGGTACTGCCAGGGAATCATTATGTTCTCTTGAGTCACTGGTAGGTCCCCGTGTTACAGATCTTGCAAACAATGTGAAGGTCAGGGTCGTGGCCTCCTTCTGTCAAGTCTAGAGGACTTCATGGCATACACTAGGCTCTTTCAGGCCTCTCTTCCTTCCTTTTAATGTCTTATCCCTTTTCTCCTTTCTTCAGAGTTACTATTTTTTGTTCGTTTACTCTATCGCTCCCTAAATTGTTCCCATCTTTATGAACTTCTTCAATATTTAAAAATGAAATGCGACATTCAAAAAAAGCACTCCTCATACATGTTGCCTCCATCCCAAAGTGTATCCAACAGATGCTAGGAGGAAAAAAGGTACAGTGTTAAATACCCAGGTACGAATACGGTTTCCAGGATAGCTCACATATGCCTTCCTGTTCAGCTGGGTTTTTTGAGTCATACTTTAAATGACTTAAAAGGCAGTGTTTATTCATAGAGATAGTGTCCAATTTTTTTAAAGATTTAATTCTATATCGTTTCTGTGACTTCCAGAATTATAAATAATTTGAATGTAGAGGCAATCCCAGAAATAGACTGTGCAGAGGTGGATAGCACGTGCCAGCAGGATACATGAGAAATGTCTATAGGAAACTACAGATATTGGTCGAATATAATTATGATACTAATGGAAATGAATAGCCTCTAGTCCCGTGATTTATAGTAACCAATCCTCTATATTGTATACAATGCTTATTACTAGGACAAAAATTACTCGCAGAAGATTACTTTTATATTACCTTAAACATGATTTCTCTCAAGTATTATAAAAAAATATTAAGCAAAACAGCAAATTCATATTGAATAGTATGTAACATTTATGAACATCTCCCATGTACCTGTCACTCATTTACATGTCATGTCAGTGTATCATTTATAAATGATAAATATATTTAATCTTCGCAGCATTCCTCTGTAGTCAGTATGAGCTCTCTCATTTTACAGATGAGGAAGCCAAGGCTCATAGAGGTGAAGTAACTTGCCCACAGGCATGTAGCTTACAAGGGTCAGGTCGATTGTTGAGCCCATGCCGTAACCTCTACGCTAGTATATACTTTGGGAAGGTCCAAGGAGATGGAAAATATATGACTTCCTAATTGGCTTTCATGCACATTTCTTCTCCAAGATTAATTAAAGGGCTTATGGAGTACTCGTTTCTATTCCTAGCATAGTCATATGGAGAATAAAAACATACTTTAAATAAAATATCCATTTGGCACTCAGAGCAATGTAAGAATCTGATTATCAGAAGTTGAGCTCAAATGACATGGGGAATAGAAAACCAATGGATGGTACTTGGGGCTGCCATAGTCAGATGGTTGACTCCCTCAGTGATTCCAGACTTTTTACACATGCATGGCAGATGATCTTTGTAGTCTCTAGTCAAATAGGAACATTAGTGACCATTATTTGGTTTAAGACTTAAGGAATAATTTATTGTGCATTTAAGATGACCTGGATAGTGTATGGCCTGCCCCTTAGCTACTGAGCAAACTGTTTTCTTACTCTGATTCTTCTGGATCATCCCAACGAAGTCACCTATCCCTGGAATGGCAAATACAGCCAACAATAAACTGAGAGAGAAAGAGGAATGCTGTTACCCTTTGTTCCATCTCAAACGTGATCTAGCGAAAGTTCTTTCATTTATGTATTTATTTTTTATTTATTTACCTGAGTGAGAGAGAATGAGAAAGAAAGCACAAGCTGGGGAGAGAGGCAGAGGGAGAGGGAGAAGCAGGCTCCCCGCTGAGCAGGGAGCCAGACTGGAAGTTCACTCCCAATCAAGACCTGAGCCAAGCCGGAGGCAAAAGCTTAACCGCTTAACCGACTGAGCCACCCAGGCGCCCCTAGTGGAAAGTTCTTAAATAGGTTTCTTTCTCCTTCCTTGTTCCTGTTCTATGCTAAGAGACCGTTTTTTCTTTAAGTCAGATTTGGGATAATTTTAAAGACGTTAGACAGTGATTAGAATAACTCTTCCAGGATTTGGCATCAGACAAAAGCATAATATCCAGTCTTCAGGATCCATTCTACATTCTTTGAACGAGCCTGGGTGGATTGCCTTTAGACAAAAATGGGAGGAAGGGATGGAGGTTAATATCGTGCATCTGTTGTTGTTCTTTAAGAACAGAATCTTTTTATGCTCAGAATCTTAAGGCATTGTAAGTAAATATTACATAAAATCTTATGTGAGAGTAGAAGTGAGGGGGAAGTGAGGGCAGTCTTGCTCCCATTTGACAGGATCTCCATGGTCAAGCCTCCACCTCTCCCTGCAGCCCCATCTTCCCCACACCCCTGTATACTCTCACCTCGCAAACTTTCCCTGGGGTGTACCAGCCTCTTTTGCTCCTATTTTCAGGGGGTTGTGCTGATGGTGCCTCTTACCTCCGTTGCTCCCCACCTCTCACTCCTGCCACTCCTGTTTAAAAGCCTAAGCCTACTTTCCTTTTTGAAGACCGAGAGGAGAATTTAAATCTTTATGCATACTACTCTTTCCACCATTCCCCACTAGTTTAGACTGAATTAGGTGCTCTCTCTGATGAGCTCCCGTGGGACCCTGTATTCCATCTCATCCCATCCTATCCTTAGGTCTGTCATAGAACCTATTGCACTGTTTTATGGGATGTCTTCATTAGTGCATCTCCATTCCCCAGGCTGGTACACACTTGAAGGCAGGGACTCTTACCCTTTCCTGAAACAGTTGAGCTCCAGAGATCAGGTAGCCATTTAAATGGTTGGACTGGGGCTCACCTCCAGCCTCCTAACTCCGGGGCTCTTTGTGCTACTTCTGCAAAGCCTCTCAAGATCAGTAGTTTGCCAGTGTGTTCCCCTGGTAAAATTACATAGAATTAGATCTCATACTTGGTAAGATTTCTTTGATTTAATTAAACACCATCTGGAAAGTTAGAAACCTTTGTGCGGCCACTGCTTTTACTCATTCATGGTACCAGTGATCTGGGTTTTGCAAATACGGAAAGAAACATAGCTGCTTTTCAAAACTCTGTGAGACAGGGCGCCTGGGTGGCTCAGTCGTTAAGCGTCTGCCTTCAGCTCAGGGCGTGATCCCGGCGTTCTGGGATCGAGCCCCACATTGGGCTCCTCCGCTGGGAGCCTGCTTCTTCCTCTCCCACTCCCCTTGCTTGTGTTCCCTCTCTCGCTGGCTGTCTCTCTCTCTCTGTCAAATAAATAAATAAAATCTTAAAAAAAAAAAGACAAAACTCTGTGAGACAGAACATGAAAGTGAATCGGGGGTATGATGTAAGTCCTGTGTCGGTGCCCCCCAATGCTTTCTATTAAAGGAATCTTCAGTTACCAGATGCTTATGCTTATTCAGCTGGGGGAGTTGTCTCCTTGTGGGGCGACAGAAGCTTGGTATGAATGACCTAATGTGCCTCTTCCTCCCTATTGTGGTCTCATGCTATTGTGACTGGAAATAGCAAAGAGGCGAAGGCCTTTCTTGGCACTTTATCATCGAAATTTGGCTTTGTTCTTACTTTTCTATTAGGTAGTTTTTAAGTACACTACTTTCTTAGAACCTTTTCCGCTATAGGCCGAGGATTGACTTGCTCAGAGAATTACGTTTCTGAAATTGCCACTTTTCCCACTGTGAAGAAGATAGAAAAAGAAACAAAGGAATATCCCTTTGATGCAGTGGAAATAGGATATTTCTCCATAGTGAAATAGCAGCCATGATTTCTTTAAAATCAGCTCCTAAATGGGAGTTGGGCTACTTCCTGTGCAGAGAACAGTGGTTATCCCTGGAGTCATCTGGAAGATACATGGTTAGTGATGCTATGGGGGAAAAAATCTAATTTGCAGATAGGATATTTATCTTTAGATAACAAAAGCCTGGAAATGCAATTTGTAATTTTAAAAATAGCTAGTATATGAATATAGGTTAAAAGAAATGAACTTTGCTGTTTTGGAGTTATTTGGGGGGGCAAGGTATGTGAAAAATGCTTTTGGAATAACTATCTCATGGACATGCTGTGAAGCTTTCTCTGCTTTTCATTGTATGGGCATCTTGCTGCAAGCTCATTTTGCTGTTAAACATGAAGTTTTACAATGTAGATTACTCTAAGAATTTTTTAATGGAGCAATTTAGAGCAGCTGCAAACTGCTCTGGAATTTCCAGGGATTAGTCGACAGACTTTTTTGTGATTACAAATCCCACAGTGAGAAGAGGTGAGGCATGCAGTCCCTAGGAATGTGGGGGTGGGAGCGAGTGAGAGGAGGAGAGACTAACAGGGTGCACAGGGATGGACAAACTGCCTGGCTTTTATCTACCCCTTTGCCTTCCCATTGGCCAATCCCTTTCCTGCCATATTAGCTTACTCTGTTCTTTTCCAACTTCATCCATTCTCTCCATGTTTACTTACTCCATAGTCTCTGAATGTGTTCACCCCCTTAGCTGCAACTGTATGTGTCTCTCCCTACTTGGTGTAAGTCCAAGGCTGCCCCTACTCCATGCTTCAAGTCTGGACTTGCCAGTATACCCTTCATCTGGCTTCCTCTGAACTTGGAGACATGATTCAAATTTAGAGCTAAGAGGAATTACTTTCTAGATGAGAAAATAGAAGGTCAGGGAGATTGAAGACGCATGTATGATTGAAGAGCTAGTTAATGGCGCCTCACACTAGAACTGAGGGCTTCTTGAATTGAGTGCATGTATCTTCCACCAAACTGGCGTATTTTGTTTATGATTTTGCACTTCTCAATGTTTTATTGTGTTTTCCAGTAATTTTGTGTGGGCAGAGTTGGTTTTTTTTTTTTTCCCCCTTCTCTCAGAGGAAATCAAAGTTTTGTGAAGGGACCAAACATATCCCTTAGTAACAGTATCTACTGTTCATTGATCACTTGTTATGTGTGAGTGACTTGACAATCATTTCCCACTTACTCCTTGTAGACTGCCTCTGATGTGGGTTAGCCCAGAACAGGAAACTGGTGTAGAGAGGTTAGCTAGCTGCACAGCTCAGCACAGGGGCGTGTAGGAGAGCTAGGCCTTCCTGGTTTGCATGCCCCAGCTCTCGATGACCATTCCAGAGTCCGAGCTCTATAACATTGCCCCACGGTGCCTTCTCATCTGTTTCGGACCTGGTACGTTTTGATACCTCTTCTGTGCACTCTAAACGCTTGCTGACTCAGGTCAGCCTTCCTTGAGTGTTTGTCTATCCCCAGAGATGTACACTGTAAGAGTCCATACACGCCATTCGTGCTCTTCTGATCCAGGTTACATATGTTGCCCAGGATGGATCAGGTTGTTCAGAGGTAGTTATATGGAAATTTTTAACGTGGCAATACTATTTCAAAATTACATTTTCTACATTTTGAGTCCTTATAGAACCTGAGTCCAGAATGCACCAACCCAGGCAATGTTCAGTGACGAAATACCCCCTAGCCCATTGTCTGGCATGTGGAAGGTGATCTGTCAGTGCTTGCGGAGTGGATAGATGAAACCAAAGAATAATTTTATGAAATCGGGGTACCATTCATAGAGCCTAACTGTGTTTCCCAGTTACTGAAGGGGAGAAATAATGATACAAAAGCATTTTTTTTATACCGTGGTGGTGCCAGGTCCTGGGGTAAGTGCTTCACATAGATGATTGCACTTAATCCTTCTGATCTATTTCATCATTTCTATTCTGCAGATGAGAAACTGGGGTGCTAAAGCAGCTAAACCATTTGCACAAAGCATGTGCCTAGTAAGTTTTGGAGCCAGGATCGAATGCAGATGCTCTTACTCCAGAACCTCTGCTTTTGACCCCGATATTGCCATTGTGTGTGTGAGTGTACATGTTTGTGCATGAGTGTGTGCACACGTGCATATCATATATATATGTGTGTGTATATATATATGGACAGACATCTATATATATATTTCTATGTAAATATAGATCTCTGTCCCAATCATATATATAACATTTGGTGCGTGCTACAGCCCTGGAAAACTATAGGGATCACACCCTGCCTGTCATGACACCCAGGATGATGACTTTGAGAACCTGCCCTTGCCAACGCCCTGTCATTGTACACTGTTGCCTGACATTGGCTGTGGTCCTTCCCAGCCTGGTGGTATTTTCCATTAGAATGCCGCCCCTACCCAGAAACTCCTGCCTAACATATCTGCCTATCGCAGTCTTGAGTTTCCCAGTGGATGTAGTCTTTTGTACTACTGGGCGTCCTCTTAAGGGAGGTGGAGTTTGAGCTCTTTTCCACGGCTTTCTGGGAGCTGCGCGTTTCATGACCAATCCCATCAGGAAAAGGACAGACTCAATATATGTGTAGTTTTACATTCTAAGAACTTTGAACATATCTGTCTGAGCTTTTAAAATTGTCTGTGTTCGTGTTACCTGCCAAGACTGTCCACTGTTAGCCTGAGGGTCTATGTAATATTCACAGTTCAGGTTATCAGTGTAAACCAAAGCTCTAGAAGATAGACCCTGGAGATACAAGCATGTTTTCTCTTCCAGGATTAGATTTTATTTGTCTGGGTGTGGAATGGAACCTAGAGAAGAGCAATCCAAAGCTGGGGTTTGTACCCCTAGGAAAGACGGCAACGCTAGGGAGAGACTTGCCCGAAGCATGCAGAATCTTCAAGAAAGAGGTGTTAAGCATGTTTTTCTTCTGTGTCAATGTACACTTGATGGGATTAATAACAGATGTATTAAGTTCAAATGTATGTATGAATAAATGGACACACATGCTTAATGCTAACAGGCAGTTGTGCCGTGGGTTAACAAAATATGCCCCCGCGCATCTCAGCGGTTGCATTTCCTTCCTGCCAATTGGATAACCAACTGGTTGTTCGCCCAGGAAATAAGAATAATAACCAAAACCTTCTTGATGTACCGTCCGCATGAAAAAAAAGAGGTTTAAAAAATTGGATTTTTTTATAGGTGGTTTGCTTTCTTCCATAAGTGGATGCTTTGCCCTCAGAATCTGATTTGCCACAGAGCTCAGGGACTCATTTGGTAGAAACCGAATGTTTCTACTCTGTGCAGCAGAGAATAGGCTCGAGAAGCATCTGAGTAATCCCTTTGTGATGCAGTAATTCTATACTGGCAGTATACTTGTTGCAGGTTTCCAAAGAGATACAAAGAATGAGGTAAAGCAGATTCTTGAGTCCAAGGGACTGTTGGGATCCAGTGCCCTTTTTTATGGCCTCGTTGACAAGTCCTGTGGCGAGTGGAATCTACAAGTGGTGCCTAATGGCACCTCCTAGTATGTCTAGATTCTGCAGTATGAATGGCTTTAATCTGCAAGGTAAATGGAAACAACCAATCTCATTCTAGATTGAATTGTAGGTCCAGTTCAGCCTACAGAGCCAGAGGGGAAAGTCCAACCCCCCTGCTTAATGTACTAGGCAGTCTGGCTTCACGTTCCCGGGTTTCGGAGTCTATCAGCTTCTGTGAGGATACCAGCTGAGGACGTCGTAAGAGAGAGGCATTGCGGAGGCTCGGCAATCCCGCAGACAGGTGCTTGCGCCTGGCTTCCTATATTGTGTTCTTAGAGGCCTCCTATCTCAGCCCGGGCTTTGTGGGGGGATGCCAGGTTTGCGGTGCATCTGTTTGCTCTGATGGTAAAGCAGGGCAGGGCCGCGTTAGGCAAGCAGCCTGTTCCTAATGCGTTTAAAGTCTCGGAAAAGCCAACGGTGATCTTGTAACGGCAGCTGGATTTATTTTCCTCGAGCCGCAGCCTCAAGATGAGGATGAAAGAAATGAAATTTTAATAGAATGAGGTTAGGATGAAATTTCTAGTTAGTTAAAAATTAAATTAGCTAGAGATTTTGTTTATTGTGAAAGTCATGCAAGATTTGCTGGTTTTGTATTTTTGAGGTATTTCACTTTCTGTTCAGGTACAAGCTGTCAATCAAGGCTAATCAAACTGGCACAGTTAACATGATACATCATAAAATTTCACAATAATGTCAACCTGTAATTCTGTCAATCTGGTTAAGGGAAATGGGCTAAAAACAATATTGTCATTTTGTAATAACACTTGGAAGGTGTTACGGAATAATGTTGCCATCATCTCCCTTAACTCCGAGCCTGACTTCTAGGGGAGGCAGCCCTTGCTGACAAATGGCCTGGGGGTTAAAACCTTCCCTTGCTCTAGCTCCTGGGAAGATTTGGAGGAGGGCCGCATAAATGAAGGTTGCTGCCTCTCAGCATTAGTCCAGTCTGACCCCCTCTTTGACACATCAAAAAAGGACGCATTTCAGAAAACAGTGCCCGTATTTCATACTACTTGCCTCATGTGGTATTATATGCATGGGCGTTGAGGCATTGAGTATTCTTATTTATTCAGTCGGCATACTTATTATACATATGCTCTCTTTTTATGAACTTACATTCTGAAGTATTTCAAAAGCATCCATTTGAAAAAGCACTGAGCTTAACAGTAAAACACGGGTTGCCCATTACACAGAGCGATAAAGAACGGCTCCCTCTGCAAACTTTATGCTTTGCCTTGCAGCCAGAGGACATGATGGGTCTTTGTTGAATTGGGAGGATAATAGACTCTATCCACTCAGGAAGCCCTTAGACTTAGGCTCTGTGGACTCCCTTCCATTGGCAGATCTTCCATGTGGCCAGTATGGCTAGGTTTTCATTCTTAAATATTCCTTTCTGTCATCAGAACACACACACACAGAACACCACCACCACAATAGATAACCCTATACATTTCTATTACAAATACAGACCCAGATATTTTCTCTTTATTTTAAATATAAAAAAATGAATTTTTTATAAAAAGAAAAGGTTTGGCCAGTTGATAGTTTTCAATTTGTGTTGTTTATTATCGTATGAAAGCCGAGGAGACTTCCTATAAAAATGGCCCCAGAGCGTAAACAAATAGGAGCAGACAGGTCTTTGTTGTTTGATTGACATCAGAGTAGAGGTCTGGACACAACTCCTTCTTACTGTCCCTTTCGTGGGGGTATATTTTGGAAATAGCTGAAGTATGTGAATTCTCGTAATCCCAGTCTAAGGCTCCTTATGCATTTTCTAGAATACATTTTGTCGCAAGACAGACTGCTTTGGGGGGAATGTTTTAATGAGGTACTGCAGGATTCGAGAGTGAGAAATTTTCAGCTTACCACAATTAATAGGGGCATATTTAAAGATACAGAGGGATACGAGGGAGACCAAGAAGTAGTCTTAGCGAAGCCACCTCTGTGCTGGGTGGGCGGCATTCAGAATATAGCTGTGATGCCCCTTGTTTCAGTAGCAGCTCTGATGACCCATCAGATACTCTACTAGTTGTATCCTCCAAGTTGAACATTCTCGTTGGCTGTTCTAGACATGGGGCCATGGCCATGTTCTCAGTCTTGACCAACTCTCCTCATTTCTCCAGCTTGCTTCCTACTCTGCTTACTCTCTCTTTCATGGTTAAAAACCTTAGGATGTAGAAAAGAAAACTGGGATCCAATGAACTAGAGAACACATTATTAAAAATTCAAACGTGTGGGCAAGAGTTATTGTAAAACTTACTTTAAGGCAACAAAAGCTAAAGGTGGCCATGGTAGAGATGGTGAGATTCCTCCCTCCCTCTTTCCCTTCTTTCCTCCTTTTCTCAGTAAACATTCACTGAGCACCTATTTAGGGTGAAAAATGTTGATGGCAATGGTGACAGTATTAAAATGTTCTAAAAACCTTTTGAAAACACCAATTATTTAAGTGATGATTTAATGACTATAATGATGGAAAAACAAAAGAGAAAACTCTTAGGATGGCAACCAGCTTTTCCTTGATCAGTCTTTTTAAAACTTTACCTCCAGTGTTGCATTATTTTCAGGTGTACAGTATAGTGACTCAGCATTTCCCTACATCACTCAGTGCTCATGATGATAAGTGCACTCTTAACCCCCATCCCCTGTTTCACCCATCACCCCACCTGCCTCCCGTCTGGTAACCATCATTTGTTCTCTATAGTTAAGAGTCTGTTTCTTGGTCTCTCTCTCTCTCTCTCTCTCTCTTTTCCCCTTGATTCATCTTTTGTTGTGGTGGTGGTGGTGGTGGTTTCTTAAATTCCACATATGAGTGAGATCATATGGTGTTTGTCTTTCTCTGACTGGCTTATTTTGCTTAGTATAATACTCTTTAGATCCATCCATGTTGTGGCAAATGGCAAGACTCTGTTCTTTTTTATGGCTGAATAATATTCCATGGTGCACACATACCACATCTTTATCCATTCAGCTGTTGATGGACACCTGCTTCCGTAGTTTGGCTACTGTAAATAATGCTTCCTGGGTCAGTTTTGATAAGGGATGTTGAATAATTTGATGGAAAGCTTAATATAGTACTGAGTAACATACGCAAAGGGAAGATTTCTTATGAGTAGTAGATAAATTACCTTGAAAAGAGTAAGAGGGAAGGATCTTATGATTACAAAAGGATAAAATTAACTGAAAAGAGAGATAAAAATTAAAGTGCTGTGATTTACTTTATGGCCAAGTGCAAGAGGTAAAAGCAATTTACTTCCAGCAATATTTAAGGGCTCAGAATTAAGAAGGTAAGGCAATATATATAAAACACACCCACCCACCAGGTTTATTAGTAATCAGATAGTTTGTAATCTTTGATCATTAACCTATGGATTGCTAATCCAGTAAGATAACACCTACAGAACAGTTTTAGGCAGCACATTGTGCAGGTGCTAAGTAAGGGAAGATGTGTAAAGGGATGTGGTCACAGACAACCATAAAACAAGGTAGAATGTGGTGGTGGCGTCAGAAAGATGAAAATTTTGTGCAACTGAAGTTCACGGGACAGAAAGCCTACAGTGTAGCCTGGGGAGCAGAACAGAGCTTCGTGGAAAAGATTGCAGCAGTTTCTCACTGCACTGAAGGATGGTTGTCTGAAATCTTTACTGTGAAAGCAGGGTCTGACCCTGTCCTGAGTCTGTAGCTTCTACTTTGCTTCTATTCTTCACCCCATAGGTCTTCTTTTCAGTATTCTGAACTCTCCCAAGTTTTTTCCTTCCCTCCCTTCGGAGATAGGTCCCTCTGTCTGGAATACTCTGTCCCACTGCCCCATTCCTTGACCTTTTTTACTTTGATCGTCACTTCCCATCTCGTCTATAGCGTAACTTCCACAGGGAAGCCTTTTGGTGCCCCATTCTAGGTCTGGTTCCTTCGTTATAAACTCTCAAGAGTGTACCTCTTTCGTCCATAGTCCTTATAATTACACAACCATTAACATGATGGACTGTTGAGCGTCCGTCTCTTCCACCGACTGTACGCTCTGTGA
This sequence comes from Ursus americanus, assembly GCF_024610735.1. Lineage (NCBI taxonomy): Eukaryota > Metazoa > Chordata > Mammalia > Carnivora > Ursidae > Ursus > Ursus americanus. Next base: position 13,112,476 of record NC_142161.1, read on the forward strand.
AGGAAGGGGTAGTGTCCGCTTTGCTTGACTTTTCATTCCTAGTTTCTGGTAATTGACAGGAAAGACATCTGTAATTGTTGAATAACAGAGTTCCTATGCTGGGCCTTGAGAGATGATAAGGAATTGCAACTACCAAGACTGGGAATGGAGGGAAAGGTATCAGCACACATCGGTGAAGAGCGAGCGCTTGGAATGGCGGGGGACTGGCAAGGTGTGCCTGTGCCGAAGCCACCTGGAAGGAGGGTGAGGCCAGGATCCTGGAGTACCTTGCCCTTGAGTGTGATGCTGTGGCATTGGAATCCAGGGGTTTGGATTGTTAGTGACTTTTTAGGACCCCAGGAAGGAAAGATAATTTCACAGTTTTATTTATTACAGGCTCAGGTTTTTTTAAGGATTTTAGAAAATTAGGTCCTTGAGATCACAAAAAAAGCAATTATACAGAAATGATATATATATTTTTTAAGATTTTATTTATTTGTTCGACAGAGATAGAGACAGCCAGCGAGAGAGGGAACACAAGCAGGGGGAGTGGGAGAGGAAGAAGCAGGCTCATAGCGGAGGAGCCTGATGTGGGGCTCGATCCCATAACGCTGGGATCACGCCCTGAGCTGAAGGCAGATGCTTAACCGCTGTGCCACCCAGGCGCCCCAGAAATGATATTTTTTAAATGGGAACAAATTTCAAGCATTAAGTATCACTATGTGTAAAACACCATTCTGGCTACCATGCAGAGGAGTATCAGATATGGCCCTTGTGCTCTTCCTGGTGAGGAGATGGGGAGAGGGAAGGTAGAGGAGCTAACTACACTGTTCACCACCACCACCACCAACAACAACAACGACAACAACAACGAACAGTGGACTTTCCCAAATTAAGCCTGTGATGGAGCCGTGCTCTGATAACCAAGAACAGGATAAACACCTCCTGGCTCTTGTGTAAAGTAGTGACTTAAGACTAAGTGCTAAAGTCAATGTCTTCCATTCCCACTACCTGAGAGGGGTGTTAATAAAGACTTCATTTTAAAAGCCCCTTCCAAAATAAAATACACCAAAAGCTCCTTCCCGATATTTAAAGGGTGACACTGTGCGATAATGTGTGTGACACTGGTGGCTGGCTGTCATTCCTATCCAGCTCCACCCTGGCCTCCCACAGCTTCATAGATAGCGTTCTAAAAGTTCCACAAATAAGGCCAACCCTACCCTTAGAGTAAAGGACTCAGCAGCAAACTAGTGAAATACAAAGAAGAGCCTGCTTGTGACTGTCAGTGTCAGTTTCACAGACCAACTTCAGGCTCACTGGTTCTAAATCAGCATTGTTACCTGTGAATAACTGAGACTTGACATTTTACTCAAGGTGCATATAAGACATATTTTGTTTAAATAAAGAACTGTTCATAAAGTCCATAAGGAGTGACAGTGGTTCAAACTCTTATCCTAAAGAGAATAAAGGCTTCATTTGCCAACCGAAAGTTCAGGATACCCTTTTGGTGAAGAATAGTACTGCTTAGAAAAAAGTAGACATTCAGAATGCAGTGGAACGAAATAAAAAATCCTATCAGTTTTGGCAAGCGAAGGCTTTATTATGGTACCCTGCTAACTCATTTGATTGTGTACGCTGCAGTGCTGTGTAAATACTAAAGTCTTTAGGAATGTGAGACATAACGGATTCTACCCTTTCTAATTACTGGAAGGTGAAGATTCCTAGTTCCTTCCATCCCCAAAGTTTCCCTGAAATTATACAGTAAAAATGCAAGCTTTGATTAAGAACTGGGGAATTAGACTTGATTTTCAGATGCCATTTTATTAGAATTGAGTCAAACCTTCATTCTCCCAAGTAGAGGATATGCATGAAAACTTCAATTCCTATAAGATACTTTCCTCCTTTGAAAATGTTATTTCAATTTTATATATATATATGTATATAAAAATAATGTATATATATATATGTATATATATATGAACACACATTCAATGTATATACATGTAGACACATATACCCCAGTAAACACACACATACCTTCCTCCCCCCCCCTTTTTTTTTAAAGATTATTTACTTATTTATTTAACAGGGAGAGAGAGACAGCCAGCGAGAGAGGGAACACAAGCAGGGGGAGTGGGAGAGGAAGAAGCAGGCTCCCAGCAGAGGAGCCTGACGTGGGGCTCGATCCCAGGTCTCCGGGATCATGGCCTGAGCTGAAGGCAGACGCCTAACGGCTGAGCCACCCAGGCGCCCCACACATACCTTCCTTAGTGAAAATTTCCGCTAAGAGATTGTATTTCGTAAATGCAGGTTCTTCCATGCCTCCCTATCTGTGTCTTTGCAACATTCCTTTCCTGCTGTTGGAATTCAAGGTTTTGATTTAAATATTTTAAGCCCAGTGAAGTTCTGTCTTCGATAACGTAGTCCTAACAGATGAGGGTACCTGGGGTAGAGCTGCAAACCACCGCCGTGTCACAGGTATGTCTGCATGTCGTCTCTATTTCATAGAGACCTGTATCTAGATTTGCAAAGTCTACAAAACAAAACAAAACAAAACCAAAATGGTGTCCTACGGTAACTACAGAGTTCCGAGTAGAAATTTTCTCAATTTCATTTTTTTTTGGTTCATATATAAACCAAAATAAAGCTCTACTACTCTATAAATGAGCCGAGAATATAGGTTTGAAATGAATTTGCCTGCTTCTAATCCTCGTAGGTCCATTTACTGAGTGTTGTCTGAGCCATTTACCCAACTGACTCTCATTGCCTCGATTTCCTTGCCTGTGAAGGGAGGAACTCTACCTCTGGGTTGTTGGGAGCATAAACACAGGAATACACACAAAGCACTTTGATTTATACTATATATATATCATAAGTTCCAAATAATTAACACTTATTATCTGGAAATGATTATACTGTTACTCAGAACATAACAAAAATCATAGAATAAAAGTCCCTATTTCCCATCATGAATAAAGAAAGATTTTTATTTCCTCCCCATCTCTCCCCTTTACTCTCATTTTTCATTCCTTTACACTTGGAGACGCTGGATACGTATTCCACAAAAATACTGCTCGGTGTTAAGCCAAATGCTAACCATGGTCTTCAGTAATTTGGCTTGTGGCTATTACAGACAAATAAAAAACACACCAACACATACCTACTAAAATAAATATTTTGGGTTCTCCTCGGTCCTGTTGTCAGGAACCCTGCTGCTGGCATATAGAAAGAATCTTCTTTCCATTAGGAGGAAATGGGAGCATTGACATTTCCAACTCTTTCAGGAGAGCCTTTCTGAGTTCGCTAGTTCGCTGGTGTCGGAGGCTTGTGCCGCCGCCGCTGCAAGAGGGACATTATTTATCATCGCAGCAGGTGTCGCGTCAACTGTTCCAGGGTTCCGGGCGGCTTTCGATGAGTCCCTTCCTGCCCCCCTTTCACATTGGCTTTGTAACGGTGGACATACCGGGGCTTTGATCGCGCACTGTGCAGTGGAGGGAGCAATTGGTTATTAATATTTTTGAGACACTTCCTGCAGTAAAAGCTCTTGTGGTTTCCACTGACCCGCCCAGATGTTCATTCTTTTTCTTTTCCCCAATTAGTTCTTTCAGGTGAAGTTTCAGGGAAGGCTTCCCGGAAACACTGATCTTTAGTGACGTTTTTGCCTGCTCAAGACTGATCAACTTTCTACCAGTTTTAGAAATTACTGTAACTTTGCTCTCCAGTTTACTTTATATGAATAAATCAATATATTGAGAACAAAGAAATGTTGGTTTCTACCTCTTGATAACCCCTTTCCTCTTAAGCTCTGTCCTATCCTTTTTTTTTAACCCTCTCCATCTGGTCTTTGGGTATGTGCTAAGCGCAGAAATGCAACACACTCTTTATTTTAAAGGATTCTGGGGAGATAGCATATAGGCAGAAATGTGGCTTCATGGTCATTCGTCTAAGCTGTGAAGCTTTTTTTCCTTACAAATGAACAAAGGCAATAAATACTATAATCTGACTGCAGTTTTTAACTAGGCATGATACCTAGAATTTGAAAAATTAGAAAAACAGAAATGGAAATGATCTTTCCTTCTTTTCCTATTTACCAATCCAAACCACATCCTGGAATGGTGACTGCTTCAAGGGGTGGCCTGGGGGCCTCTGTTCCTTTTATAAACTGCATCCTCCCAGTGACCCCAAATTAGTATGCAATTTAAATAAAAACAGTGGACTTTCTATGCAAATAAAAATTTATGACAGGTCCACTTGCATCCTTTCCAGTGGATTCATACCCTTAAGGCCCAAATACAGAATTTCTGTAGCTGCCGTAGTTCTGTGTGCATAATCCGATGTTAAGCTGGAGTATCGGAGTGAATATGTGACTTTGGCCACCTAATGTTCATCCACTTTCCTCCGAGTATCAGTATTACAGTGCTCCTCTGAGGTGCTAGCCTTATCCTTCATCTAAGCCCCTTCTGTTAGGTAGAGTTGTTTCCACGTGTGATCTTGGCGACGGATCGGTGGTTCAGTTCTTGCAGGCAGTGCTCTGGGTGTCTCCGGCTACGTCGTGTGGATGGCTTAGCAATGCACAGATGAGCTCTCTGCTGAGACTGTTAGAAGAAGAACACCCTCTCTTCTCTGGATTTGAACCTGAGAAGATAAGGCTTTGGCAGGGTCGTCAGCCATCTTACCACTTCATGGAGCCTGAGCTTGAAGCCCATCAAGTGGAAGGGAAAACCTGAAGACAGAGAGCAATTCGATCTTGCTGACATTATTCGAATCGCTGAATAAAACATTGTCTGAGATTCTAGGTGCCAGGCTGGCCTGCCTTCCCGCCTTCCTCCCTCCCTTCCTCCCTCCCTCTGTCCGTCCCAGCCTTCCTTCCTTTTAATGTACTTAACTCTCCCAGAAAGGGAGAGAGAAGCATTGGGGGTGGGGAGCAAAAATAAAATATGTGGGATTCTAAAACATGTTTTCCTTAGGAGTAGAATAGAATTAAGATCTAGGAAAATATTTGGAACATTATTCAGTGCCATTCAGTGAATTGTGGCAGTTGTTCAGTTCAATATAGTGGTTTCTGAGTAGGGAGCAATTTTGGTTAACACCAAGCACATGTGTTACAGGTCATGCAAAAGATGTGGGTTTAGTATAGATGTGGGTCATCCTTAGGATGATTCGGAACCATGGCACAGAGGTTAACTTTTAAATTTGAAGCAAGACAAGATTTGCCAATATTTCAGGTAACCCTGCAGGACCACTCACAATACCTTAATTAAAATGGACTTGGGAAATTGTTTTTGGTGATTAAAAAGCTTTCAAAGACTTGAGTTCAAATTTGATTCGAAGCTTGAGCGTTTTTAAGAATGTCCAGGATAGTATTCTGTATGTTTCAAAATGTTGTTTGATGCTTGGATCACCATAAAAGTTTTACTTCCAAGTACATTTAGGAAAGAATTCAAAATTGCATTCTAACTTTTAAGAGTCCAAGGTCTGTAGGTTGTGCTTATTATTGCTTTTCACCTTTTGAAGCTGGGCTAGTGAAACAAAGCTTGCTTTCAACAACGACTGTGTAATATCAGCCTAACAATCATAGTGAATGTTGGTTGTTGAGATTTGATAAAGCTATTGGGATCTAAAGCATTATTCCTTAAATTACCATGGCATGAACTCTGCAGCGTGCTGCTTGAAGCATAAAAAGTACATTCCACTTTAAAATTGGAGAAACTTTAAAATTCTACCATCACGTGAGCAAACACGGGGTCTAGCGGGAAGCCTGGTGAGGCTTCTGGTCAGTGTTGTGCTCTGCCAGACCTCCCGAGGCCGAGCACGGTGGGTGCTCTCAGACAACCTGAGTGTTCACAGGCCCTTTGAATTAGAATTCACCTACACGAACATTGGCGAATAAGTTTACATGCTTTCGTAGTATATAGTGTAGTATAACACTAGGCAAAGAAATTTAGATATTTTAAAGTACAAGAACAAAATACAAGAGAGGAGTACAATACAGATCAGCAGTATGACCTATTCATTCTCTTCCTACCATACTAGTGTTAACACATGAAAGAATGTGTTTTCTGGTGTCATAAATCAGTAGGCATGTTCCTTTTTAGTGGTTCAATGCTTATCATTGTTTTTCTCATGGCATATTGATAGGCACTAACTTTCTTTTAGCTATGTGAATATCTTATCATATAATTTAAAGGAAATGGACCAGCAGTTGCTCCGAGTGAACACTGATCGATTTCCAGCGTAACTTGTGAATGAAGTGTGCTCTCCTGTTCTTGCACTGCCTATTGCCTCTATGAGAGCAGGCACTGTGTGTATTTTAGTCACCAACTTATTCTTAGGATCCAACTGGATTCTCAATAAATGTTTTTGAATAAATGAATAATGATTAAATTAATGAACAGAAATAGATTTTTGAAGAGGACTTAGGAGGGGAGGATTTGGATGTAACAACTGGTACGTAGGTGGATGCAAAACCAATTTTTTTTTTCTAAGTGTCATTAGTAAGGAATTAGGATGAATAGTTAGGGAAAAACACTGAATAGAAACAGTAAACAGAAACAATAAAACACTAAATAGAAACCTTGGAGCATGGTGAAAGGAATAGATTAAGGTCTGAAAGAGCAATGATATGTCTAGTCCTGCAGTTGGGAACTGAGTGAAACTCAAAAAAATGATGGATGGGAATTCAGAAATTAACAAGGGTCAGTGGTAGCCAGAATAAAATTGGAATGAATTGTAACATGGGGGGCAAATGGTGAAATTCAATGATCGTTTTGAGTCTGTGCATCAAACTGTAGAAAGTAGTTGATGAAAGAAACTGAAAGGGAGAATTATTTTTAGATTTTGGAAGAGGATAGTTGGAAATACACTAGAAAGTCATAAAAATGAAACATAGACCTAAACTTTTATGAGACTAACGTACTCCACAGTTAAGCAGAGTTCCAGAGAAATACCTTTATTATCACTAATAATATGCATCACTACGTAGGCTTCTAGCGATAGTGGTAACTGATGCTAATTCCTGCACAGTGATGATCTGATTAGCTCAGAAATTTCTATGGTAGGCCAAAGACAGACAAAAAAACACGTGGGTTTTCATGACTTGTTTCCCATTTCATATTTCCACATAGGGCAGTCATACTCTATATGACAGAGTCCTGAGATGGTATGATAGTGCTTCAAAGTGCTTGTAAGCGTCCTCATGTTTATTACGACCTTTCTGTATTCTTTGCTATCAGGATCAGAAAAATGGTCAGCATCCAAGACCTTCATCAAGCTGAGACACCTCTTTTTAATCCTTAAAATAGTGTGGTGAAAGTTAGAACCTTCATTCTAGATATTACTTGTGACTTTTTAATGGTGGAGTAGGACATTGTGCACCAACAGAGAGAACACCACGGTAACTGTCAGGATAATTATTGTAAAAGAACAGCCAATTATAGATTTATAATTTACAGAGGAAAATTAGAACCTAGAATTAGAACCTCAAGTTTATCTACTTGAACAAATCTGTTATGAATCCTATAGCATTTGAAACACTATTATCAAATATTATAAAGTATTTACCATGTAAGTTTCTAACTCTTATTCACACTATAAAAGATCAAGGCTCAGCTTACATCTATTAGGTTTGTAAAGAAACATTACTACACAATATTATCTAATCAGAATGATCTATAGTGCTTTCATTTCTAGGTTCTTTTCTGGATTTTTCCAAGACCTTTTGGGAATATTGAAAGGTGGAAGTTGCTGAGTATTGTAAAAGTAAATTGGTATTCTAAAATAATAAATAATAGAAAACCAAATAGCTGTTGTCTCAAAGTAGCTATTCATAGCATTAGGGGACAGATGCTTTGGGGAAAGGAAGTGATACATCCTGTGGGTATCACCATACTGTTTTTGAAATAATAGTAGTCATGCTGAATAAACAAAGTAACATATCTCAAATTCCAATAACTGGTCTCGTGCTCTTGTTGTCGATTAAAGACATTTATTTATTTATTCTGGATATATTTTAATTTTTTTTATTTTTAGTTGGCCAAGATATCATACCTCATTAGTTTTTGATGTAGTGTTCAATGATTCATCAGTTGTGTATAACACCCAGTGTTCATCACAGTTATTTATCGAACAGAAATATAGGAATTTATTACCGAGTTTTGATTCTCACTTCTATTTATGACTCACTTTAAGGTGTTGAGAGAACCTCTCGGCTGCTCTGCTTCAGAGTTTGCTATTGGAAACCTTTCATAAGATTTAATGTGGAACTTGAAGTTCAACTAATGACAATTAATAGTCCATACTTGATGAGATGATTGGAATCCTCTATGGCAGTTGAATTCAGTTATTCTTTTAAACTATTTTTAAGTTGTTTCAAATATAGAGGATAAATTATTCAAACTATTTCATTCAAACTATTAAACTATTCTAGTTTGAATCCTGTTTTACAAAGTCATCTTTATCTTAGAGCAAGTCCTCAAACACAACCCTTGTTTTCTTATGTTAGTATCTATGGAATTTGGCAAGTGGGCCAAAATGGCAGGATATGGGTGTGTGATTGAATAATACCTAGTGGCTTGGATTTTTATCTTTATATACTTGTTTTTTCGTATCACCTTTTAACCATAAGGAATTTGGACTAAAAACAAAAAATGGTATATTTTCTCAGGACTACATATGAAACATTGAACCTGTTGTTAATTTTTGAGCTTTCGCACAGAGAAATTATTGGTGCTATTAATATTTTAGCTTAAAATACTCATTTCTAAGTAGCAAAATGGTATTAACTGGGCTTATTTAGTATAATAATAAGCACTGAGGAAATACTTTAATGTAGGAGGTTACATGTGTGTTTATTTCAATTTGCATAATGACACCTCCCCATATTTGGAGATAACTCTTTTAACAAATGTTCCCAGGCTTGATAAAATTATTATGTAAATTTCACATATATGCAGACACTAAGTAGGAAGATATCCTCACTGTCTCATTTGGAATCATCAGCATTTCCGATAGCCTGGACAGCTACAAATACTCAATTCCCATTACATACATACTAGTTCCTCCAGGAACTAGATATATGATCTAGATATATGGACCTAAAACATTGAACTAGATATATGGACCTAAAACATGGTGTAAGTTTGGGGTGTACAGTGTGTCGATTTGATAATTTATATAATTTATATATAATTTATATATTGCGAAATGATTACCACCTCCATCGCATCACATGATTACCATCTCCTTTACAGTGATCTGCTAATGTCTGAAATTGGTGTGGATGTGTCTTGAAGTAGAA